>NC_051182.1:110291689-110356494 GCF_013339695.2 Rhipicephalus sanguineus | reverse complement strand
CAATGAAGACAGTCATAGCGACTGATGCTTCGCAGAGTGAAGAAAAATGTGGAATTGGGATTTTCTCCCCTGCTCTTGATTGGTTCGTTTTCTCTTCGCCTTCCAGATTTTGTGCCCGTATTTGTAGCAGAATTTTTAGCGATCATTCTAGCTCTCCGTAAATTAACAGCATCAGTAAAGTCTGCAGTAATTTTGACGGATTCTCGGTCAGTATGTTCCTCCCTAACTGCAAATGGGAATCGAACGTTCTGAGGGTTTTCAAATCATTAGTCCACCGCATATAAATTTGATCAAGTTGGTTTGGGTTCCAGGACATAAAGGGCTAATTATGAATGAAATGGCAGATACGCTAGCAAAGACATCTTTGAATGGCCCGGTTATTCAGGTATTACCGACATCAACATTCATTATAGGTGCGAGATTAAGGAGGAAACTGTTGTTAGACGAATTGTTATGCACCGTCAATAACGAACACATTAGAATTGCAGCATTTGAATCATTATTGGACTAGTAAAATATGTCAAACAAGAGCAATTGAAGTCGCAATCACTAGACTACGCTGTCAGACTCCATACCTAATTTTTATTTACACCAGAGCTGGTCTGGCAGCTTCCCCTAATTGTTCTTTTGCGGAGTACATGAGTCACAGAACATTATCTGATTCACTGTAACAGATACTCTTCCGTGCGCAAATTGACTTTAGGTAGCGTCTTCAGACTTCTTAGATTGGAGTTAAGTGCACCAAATGTACTTTCATTCGGGGCTTTGTCCCTTGGATACAGCGACGGGAAGATTGCCGATGCCATGCAGGAGTTTATTAAAGGTTCACAGAGATTTAGGCTATAGAATCAATCTTCCTCTTGTCCTGTACTTTTCAAAAATTTCTTACTCTTTTTTATTCAAATTCTCCCGCTTCATTGGTTATATGATTTTCTATTTCTATTCTTAATTTTTTTTTTTTCATTTTACTTCTTTCCTCTTAACTAGAAAAAATCTACGCTTTACTTTAACAATTAGATTTTAAAAACTATCCGGTTCTTGGCCAATCCCCCAGCGTGGGTGTGTGCCAAATTATAGGAACTACACTACACTACACTACACTTTTCGAGCTGCGAGCGAGCGAGACTTTAGCCGTAAGCCTCCGCTCTGTTACAAAAGGTCCCTGGTCTGCGCAAGTCGCCTCGGAACACCGACCTCATCCTCGCTCCCGTAACCTGTCTCAAGACTCACTGCCATTCCTCCAGCCAACTGCACTTTATGAGCCATGGGTGAGCGAGAACAAGGTAAGCCTCGCCTTATCCTCCATAGGGCGATTAGGGTTACTTCATAGGATTCGGTTAGGCCTAATCAGTGCCAATTGTGTTAGACTTAACGCGCGTATAGCGCTTATTTTGAGTTTATTTAGCACTTCATAAGACATGACTAATACTTCGCTTTTTTTAACGTTAAGTGTTGTCCCACCTATGACGACTAGGAATACTTCCTCGGATCCGGTGAAGCCTAGTTAGCCCTAAATGTCAGACTAAGCGTGTCAGCAGTATTTATTCTGAGTTAACACTCCGTAGTCTATCATATTGTGTCATATTGGGTCATATGTGTCATATTAGTGTTGTCCTCTGTAGTGTAGTGGCGCCATCTGCGAATGGCGCGTGCACTTAGTGTGCGCCTTATTGTGCTGTGTTGTCGGCAGAGGCCGTCTTGTATCGGCACACGTGACGGCATATGGCCAATCACGGGTGCACGCGTGTCCGTTGTGTCATGTTTTCGAATAAACGGCCGCTGGCCGGCTCAGTCGTTGTTGGGCTTCCGCGGGCTCCGGACTCTCACTTCTCCCACTCGTGTCGCGGGCCATGCCGGCGCGCGGCGCGTCTCGTGCCAGTCGTCGGGCCCTCGCCGTCGGTCACCGCTCGCCGACACAACATCCTCCTTAGGACGACTGAAGTTACTTGACAGGATACGCCTAAGATACCCTAGTTGTGTTAGACTAAACGCGTAGATAGCGTTCGTCCTCAGTTTATTCAACACTGTACAGGCCGTGGCTAAGCCTTGGCTTCTTTTTTTCTCAGCGTCAACCTTCGTATGATGACTGGGGCTGTTTCACGGTGCACAGTTAAGATTATAGTTAGTTGTGGTTCTTTCAGAATGAACTTTTGGATAAGACTTATGCTGAGCGTACTCAGATATGAAAAAAAAAACCTTTATCATTAATAATGACGAATCTTGTTCACCGTGTTTTGCGCATGATGAGTAACATCGCATGGATTCCATTATTCCAACAAGGGATGAAATGACGCACTTTTTTATGCCTTATTGTATGTGATCGACACAGTTCTGGTTAGGAAACCAACGCGTAACGTGAGCGATACATGTTCGGTGATACCGATGAACGCCGAGCTGGCCTGCCAGGCGTTGGTCTGTCCTGTCGTCATGCGAAGGTTTTCGAGTTCGCGTTTCAGATCATTTCACGACAATTCTTCGCATTTCACACACTCGTACACATTACGAGGTGCATACAAAGTCGTAGAATGCGAGAAAGCGTCAGCGATTTAGACACATCTCGACAGGCCCATATTTTTATTGTGGGCTTATATTTCCCACAAGGCGAAGACTTGCTTTACGGCTACTTAAGACATTTTTTCTTCACATTTAAATACTAGATATCTATTAAAAACTACAAAGGAATTCCTCATGTGATTTACTTGGTTTCACTATCGTTTGCCTGCATATGAATGTTTCTCACAATATATGGGCCCGTCGATCCATTCTCCTCCTTTCCCTCAATCCGATGATCAGGTTCCGACAAACTGGAGCATGTGAGGTCGAATGAGCGTCGAGGGGAGTTAAGAAAATGGTGGGTTCGCCTGACCGACTTGCAGAGAACGGAGTTGCTCGATCTCTGACTCGACCGAGTGAGCCTTACAAAGAACCTATTGATTAGAACCGCAGCTGAGATATGCAGGTTTATTTTATTGATCATATGGCACGTTCGGTGGAGGATTAACGCTCTTCTTTGGCAATACACCTTCGGGTTTTCAAATCTATTCACATCGAATTCCTTCCCACAGCTTGCCTTATTTGAGATTTCAAATTCTGCCGTTCGTAATTTCAAAGCCTGTAGTGACAAAAGGAAAGCGTGGTTACCGACCTAATCTTTCTTTATATTTGTTTTTTTAAAAGGTCACCAACCTGCCTCAGTAAGTACAACGCCCACCACTTCATTGCTATGTTTTACTCTCTCCGTAATGCGTCAATGTAATGAATATGACGATGCAACGGAGTTATTATCGAAGGTAACTTACAATTACCGTTTAAAGTCGCCTGTACACAAAAATATTTTCTTTCGTGTAATGCAAGCGCCAACTTCAATTTTGGAAGCTCGAAACACACCTTGGTCGCCATGTTTAATCAGAAGTAATCCCAAGATATTGATTATTTGATTCAAATCGACGCAACGAGAAACTAGTCAAAAAGTAGCCAAGACGTTTTTTCTGCCGTCACCGGCCTCAAAAAGTAGCCAAATCGGCGCAAAGTAGCCCAAATTGGAAACCCTGATTCACGCATAAGTAACGATAATCTAACGACGCAGGGTGGCGAGGAACACGAGTCATCTGCCGACGAACCTGAACCTGCTGCTGCCCACCGAAACTCCACTGCAGCGCTGGCCGATGCGGAACCAGCAGCCCCCACTGCGATTATCCCAAACACGTGAGCCAGAGCTCTGCTTATTCATTTGTATACACTCCGAAGGCGTGAAAAACCAAACGGTTGTGAATAACATTAGAAAGTAACAGCGTCCCTTATGCATTCGCCTAAGATGGCTCGACGGCGAAAGCCATCGCCTTTTTTTGGTTTTTGCCTCATTCCAATGCATGGAAGCCGCCATTCCCTAAAGCTTAGCGTGATCTTGTACTGCCTCCAGGGTCGGAGGCATTCCAAGCTTTCTGCACCTCACGTACCGCCTATGCGACTATGTTACGTGATGATGTCACCTCATGACGTCACGTTATGTTACCGCATAGTGACGTGATTATGACGTCATAAATTTCGCCAATTTGGTGTCATGACGACGTCATACCATGATGTCATCACATGTTGATGATTCTTTGCATCACTCGTGTTGGCGGCGACGTCAACGGTCATTGCTAACCTCGTCGACGCCGACGTCCGCGAGGTTATTAGCGCAGCACATTAGCCGCTATAGAACACGATGGGTTCGCTATTAATGGTCTGCACGCTCTGTTATTGTTGGCTGGTACTTTGCCAGAGTACAAAAATACAGTTCTTTTAGCATCGTTCATAGTGATTGCATTGTTTCTGTAGACGTCTACTCACCATGGCAGCATAGCAAGTTAGGTACCACGCTGCTATACTCGAGAAGGCGGGTTTACCTTCGTGCCACGGCGGCCGCATTTCGATGAAGGCGAAAGAAAAGAACGCCAGGGTACTTAAATTTAAGTGCACATTATAGAACTCAAGGTGGTTGATAAAAATCTACCCCCCCCCCCAGGCCCTATTGCTTGCTTCCTAATGATATCATGGTTTCGGCGCGTAAAATGTCAGTAATTATTATTATTCCTATCGGCACGAAAAATATTCTACTAAGCATGAGCCTTGCGGCGAAGCAACAATTAAGACGATTCATTACTGCGACTAAATCGATACGAAGATAATACAGATAATATAGTAGCCGACAGTTGTTACTAAGAGATAATATTCTACTGGTAGCCCAAATTAGCAAGCCTTAGTGATCATATAAGCCTACACTGGTGAGCATTACGCGGCAGTTAGCGGGCATTAGCCATAGTGCTAGCAAAGGTTATCTAGAGCTGCCAGAATGCATTTGAATACGATAGCTAACCAAGGAATGTTTGTATGCGATATTAGTTGAAATCGTTAAGATATTAGCGCCATCACACGAAGTTACATGAATTGCGTGGGAAAGAGCGAGAAATAAACTGAGTTCTAAGTTCTCTCCCTTTGGAAAACAGCGAGGCCGCGGTTCTGCATAAAATTCTGCACAATACTTTTTGCATGTTGTTTTGCCCATTCCATAGCGATTCCCCCTGAATGCACATGCCAACTGGCAGTATGCTAAATCCACTGCATGATTTTTTCAGGTCGTTTGCTGCACTAGAGCCGTCTGTATTTTCGTGTCGACATCCCAAAATATCATTCTGTGCTGTTTCAGTTGTCTATTTCATAACACACAATGGCGATCGTATAATAGTACATCCCACGTTCACATGCCTCTGTAAAACTTTCTGCAAAGATCGTAGGTACGCCAGTAGTAGCAAAAAGCTAAGCTGCTATTATTTTATAGTTCTGACCAATAGCATGGCAATGCTTGGCTTGTCCTCATAGTAGTCTATAGGCACCGTCCACTGACCAGAGGGAGCTGCGTTGCTCGCACTGGCCCGTCTCAAGTTCGCTGACATGGCCGTTAGGGGCACGCAGAAAACAGACGCGCGAACGCGTCCCCCGTGTAGCCCGGCCCCATTCCGCCCACTAATGCAGGGAGGGAGACGCGCGCATTGCGTTCCATTTTGACCGGCCCCGTCTCAAAGTTGCTTTTTTTTAGCCGCTAGGCTGTGCGTTCTGGCGCTGCAGTCACACGGGAAAACTCGACTGCACGGTGCCTATAACTTAAACTTCCAAATAAGCTTTGTACTCATTTAAGTTTTCAGGAAAGTATGTATAACACATTAATTGTGGCCGTTTAGACCTTGTTCATCACCTTGGCGTGATGACATAGAGTGATGTAGTTCATAGCGAATCCATGTCCTCGTCTTTCTTTAGAATCAAGCATTTTCACAATTTTCTGCCGATTTTACGTTTCGTTCAGGGAGACGCCAGCCTGCATGATCCTGGTGGGTATCGTCGCAGTGCTGACGTTGGGCGTGGTCGCTGTGGCTGTCGCCTGGTACCTCTTGAAGAGATGCGTGAGTTGGCATCTGCTGATACATGTCTACTGTGACTGAGGCAATACTGCTTTTTTAGTTCCTTGTACGTACAATCCTGAGCACAATGAGAACATCTCCCGCTAAAGAGGACCGTGAGGCGATGCGAAGCCGGAGCACTTGCAAGATCGCGTTCCGTTGGCGTTCGTTGGGCATGCTACCGACCTCGGGCAGGCTACCGACCTCGCGTCGTGGAACGCGAAGAAGAACGCTATGCGCGTCGTGTCTTCCCTCTAGCCTGGCCGTTAATTCTCACAGGGCGAGCGGGGAACGCGGTCGACAGGCGCGTTAGAGAGGGGGAGCGTAGGAGAGGAGAGGAGAGGAGGAGGACGCGCATGCGCAGTAAGGGTGGTCACGCCGCACACCACCACCACCGCATTGAACTCGGCCATAATACGCTTCGCATCTAAATGACAGGGAACACCGAAATTACCTTGAAAACGTCATATCGGTTAAACGTAGCTGGCAAGCGCGTAAGCGTCTATAATACTAAAGGCTCAAGCGGAAAGGTATCTCTTGCAATACAACACGTCGCATCCATATCGGTACATTGCAAGTAATCGTTGATTAAACGCAAATTTTGTGTTTCCTTTCACATTGATGACGACTGTACATGCATGTCGCTTTTGCAGACAGTGTTCCTCATAGAGAAGGTTGCATCGCCACAAGCATGTGCGCCTGGCTTTCGTCTAGGATGTTTTATGTAGAAATGGCATATTGTTATTTTTTTTCTTCGGATTGGAGAACATTATTATAACCTACCCGTCTATGCGTGTAGTACTATTTGTAATTTTCGGGGAGATAACATTAACGAGAAAATGCGATGTCTTCTTGTCTTCCAGAATGATCCGCATTCCATTTTTTAAAAATTTCTCACACTTGTTAAAACATTTAGAACCTAAAGGGGCAGCAATCGAAAAGATAGAAATTTATAGAGTGATCAATTCTTAAATATTTGTGTACGATAGCTGGGACACGGTGTATATGATATTTTGCGTATATATTCTTACTTCATTATGTAGCAGGTATTTCGGAACAGCTGTTCCATAATTTCGAATTTCACGGTTGCAATGGCGGAAAACAGTGCTTCCAATGTTATTCGTCAGACTATTCTATCTCAATCGACAGTCGCGTCTTCGGAAGAGCCGAAGTTCAATGAAATATACTGAGAACGTCGTATACAATATGTGTCTCTTTCCCTGCAGCTCCGTATGACGTGCAGTAAGTCGGCTCACCGATTATATAAATTAAAGGAGTACTGACACAATTTTGAGACATCGCAAAAGGGACATCTTTCGTTTCCTCGGTATGCAGTGTCAACACTCTCCACACTCAGGAGCCAGACTACCCGTATAAAATATATTACTTTGATTTTAAAGTTTCATCACTGAGCTCCTGCAAGCCAACCCCACGGCAATGGACATTATCACGACGAGTCAACACTGTTCCACTGACTTTGCGAACTCTACGTCCTGCAAGCAGCCTGAATCGCAGAAATTACTGTCGGGGTCACTGGACGACAATTCACTCGTCATTGTTCACGTCCACCACGAGCAGATGACAGATTTGCCGCTAGCATATCACGAGTTGCTGGTGACCCGTGACGTCACACTGCGATTGACACGTCACTGAGAAGCCGCCCCCTCAATATCTAAACTGAAAGTGTTTTTTAAGGTAGTGGTATTAAAAATATATTCGAAGTATTCCCAGGCACCATAACACTATTTTTAGGGTTCTCGACACCAGTGTTTTACTTATAGCAACAATTCAAAAATTTATAAAATTCGTGTCACTACTCCTTTAAAGGGACAATAATGAGCAAAACAATTTTTCTCGTATTAGTAAAGTACCCTTTCACGATACCAAAAACACCACGCTTGCTGCGAGAAGACGCTTAGTAAGCGAGAAAACGCGCAAAAACAAAGTGTGGGTGGCGACGCCACCTTGAAGTTTCCGCACCGTTTGCCGTGATGTCACATGTTGTGACGGCGCCTACTAGGCACTACGTAGTTCCTAATCGGTAAAAATGAAGTACATTGTCCTCTGAGGGGGCCATAGACTTAGCATACCAAGTTTTGGGTAATTTCGTTGGGCCAATGGCGCCAAAATACGATAAGTACACTTTGACATCCGTGACGTCAAGTAGGGAGATTTGGGCGCGAAATTTAAAAATGAAACTGAACTTTATTTTTTCCTCTATTAATAAACCTATGATGGCGCAGTTAACGACATTAGAGTTCTCGGAGCACAATTTATCGATCTAAACCAATTCATTGTTTCTCTTTAATGTCCCCATAATGCGTTACCAAGTATGAAGCAGGCTTTCGCCTTCGAATGTATCTGATGCTGATGCTTCTGATGCTTCTAATGGTTCCTTATACCTCTGATGCTTCTGATGGCTTCATTGATAAAATATTCGCGCTCGCCTATAAAAACTGTACCCATTTGTCAATGGCGGATGCAAAAGCTTACGCTGTACCCTACTTTCTATTTGCACTCGTGGTGTGTCGTTTCAGTGCCGATGTAAAATGATATAAAATGTGCGCTTCAAAATCATATCTTTCCGCATGTCACTGCCAGCCGGAAAAGACCCAAAACAGCCAGTGGAGACGCCGCCGACGACGCCGTCGACGACGCTGACGCCGCCGACAAAGAAAATTCCAAGTAAAATGGAGTAATCCGTACCTTTTCGTCGACGTGTACACAACGAAGATCGAGAGAGTTTATTGTACATAGTGAACCTCCACACTGGTAACCCTTAGAATACGTGCACATCTTCGAATTGTTTCACACTTCTAAATCGTAGTAAACTGCGCAATTTCAGCCCATGTTTAAACGCGCAGTATAAATGCATATTATCAGATTTTCATATACCTGTAATTTATAACGTACATAGGGTACATTTGGCCTGGTAACCTTATGCATAGATTACATTTAGGATTCTTGCGCACCCATAAACTGTAGCGGATGATGTGCACATTAAGCTTGCTAAACTTCAATGTAGATGCGCATTCTCACATTTCCATATAGTTATAAATTGTAAGGTACATTGTGCAAGATTGGCCTGGTAACCTTTAGTGCAGATTACATCCAGGTTTTTGTGCACCCAAGAAATGTAAACATGGCACCTGAGCAGCTAAAGTGTCACGTTGCTAAGTTCGAGTAGGCGGGTTCGATTGCTGGCGCAGCCGCATTTTGATGGGGGTGAAATGTAACGGGCCGTGTACTTAGATTGATGCAATACATAAAGTACATCAGGTGGTCAAATAGGACAGTCCTACGTCACCCACTACGGAGTGCTTCACAGCCATATCATATATAATTTTGGCACGTAAAACACCATTAATTATTAATAAGCCGAAAGCCCTCATGAGTTGCAATATCGCCTGTTGTCGATGGCAACATGAATAGTAAAAGAAAAACTAATAAAGGTTGGCCAAAAGTCACATCATACTCAAAAATGGATGTGTCCGTCGGTCTATCAATAATCACATAACCGCAATGCCTCGTGACGTCACATGTCGCCATATCTTGTGCAGTCATCGTGATTTAAGTAATGGCGTCGTCTTGCGACATCGCCGCTTGGTCAAGCGTCGGCAATGCAATCGACTGAAAGCATGAAAGTAATTTGTAATTCAATGCGTACCTCGTGAGAGCATATGCTTTCTTTCACGCTCTCCTCAGTGTTGCGTAAAGGCACTGTCAATTTTTACTATTATGGCAAATAAATTAAAAAATCTCAGTCTTTTCAGCTAATGCTAACGAAAGCACAGGCGAAAGCATGTTCCATCACGAGGCGCTAACCAAACTTCACATTCTTAATCAAGTGTATTGTCCCCACCCCTAACAAGCTTCTTGCACCTCACCCCACATATAGTTTCCTGATAGTACACTAGAGGGAAATTTGGCGCTAGTGTCTACGGGAGCTGCAACGCATATCGTTTCAGCCAGCAAGGAATGATGGATTTGTCTTAGCTTCGTTCTTTCGACTCCGTTTGGCTCCATGTGGCCTGCAGCCGCTTTGTCGCAAGACGAAGTTCAGCAAACGTTCAGAAGTTCCACTTCACCACCTTGACCTTTTAGGCTCACAAATTCAAATAGGCTTAGAAATTTCACAACAATCCATTCTCTTCTCCGAAACCAATGCCAATACACAATAAACAAAGCCACAAGTGCGTTCGAAGCCGCAAGCACGAAGATTAGGCAAATCCATGTACTACCCATCATTCCTGTGGTGGCGGTTCCCTCTGGTAAATATTGTCGAAAACTAAATGCCTCACCCGGTGCTGCACTATTCTTCTCCTATGAGGCCACCTGATGTCATCTGACGACATCACGACAAGGCATAGTTGATTACGTCCCCACCTGACGTCATCATAAGACGCTTATGGTTAACAGCGCAAAAAGGACAATGTCAAAAGAGGAGACCAGACGACACGAGTGCTGGGGTGTTATTCTGGACAATGTCAAATTGCGCCATCTTGTGATACTTCATGGTGGCGGCGTTTTAAGCCAATGAGAGAGAACGCAGCAGCCCTCTTGACCAATCAGAATGGACCAATGCCTGAATATGACAACGTGGCGGAATTTGACAATGTCTAGAATAGCATCCTTAGTCCCTTCTTCTGTCCGTGCCCTTTTGCGCTGCCACCCAAGAACGTAGTCCAACCCGCCAAATTTCCTATGCCTAATCATATGACGCCATGACTTCGTCACGTGACTTTTGATACCATTCGTCCTGACGCCGAATGCCAAAATAATTTTTTTTTACTCGCGAGACATACAAGGCTCTCGCTTTTATACACAGCCCCAAACTTCCGTGTCTATAGTGTGTGTCGGTACTTCACAGTACAGTCCTTGACGACTCGTCGAGGCGAGCCACTTTTTCATGCTTGTGTTAAACGTTAATATCTTAACGTGTCGGCGCAGTTGTACCACATACGACATTTTTGAGCGGAAAAGTGGAAAGTGAAGGAATACTGAGAAAGAGAAGAAGAGCGTATAGCTGTACACTGTTTTCTTCTTCTCTTTCTCAGGATTCCTTTCCGCTTTTGCACTAAAGATGTCGTATGGGATTCGACACCAACTCGTCTAACAGGAAGTTTTATTGCAGTTGTACCAGATGCACCACCACCACCGATGATCTGCACGTTCCACATCGATAGGTTCTCTAAGTCTACGGTACTTCCGACTGATGGGGTTTGCGACGCGATATACCTGGACTCCTTGTGCCGATCCACGCCCTGTCCCCAGAAATCGTGGAACCCTACGGGCGTTGCAGTGGACTTCCTCCAAGTTGCAAAAGCGGCCCGAACCGGCGGGAACAAGACGAGGCTGGGCCTCGCATTCGATGCGCAGTAAGTTGTCGCACGCTTCGAACCTGCGTGTTCGCCGCCTCACGCAACAAGTGGTCCCACTTCTAAGGCGCCCCTGTATAACCTCTGAAAATGTAATGAGCGAGCACGTTATTCGGGCGAAAGCCTTAAGTTACGAACACAGTGGCAGCGCGGCCCTTTCCCGCTCACCGCTCGCTCGCACGTTAACCACACGCACGCGTTGTAACGCGTACGTGGGGTTAGAGCTTTAGATGTCGCACCAAACGCGAAAATTACAGTCGGCGTCAACGTGAGCGCTGCAAAAAATGATCACATGATGACGGCAACAGGTGATGTCATCAGGACGCTACATACCGCCAGAATTTGTGACGTCATCATGACGTCTCTATGACGCCACACGATAACGTCATCACATGACATCGTATCAAAGGTGGGCCGATCACGGAGACTGTGCAAAACCAGGTGAGGTAGAATAAGTTTGCAATACCTCTGATCTTGGAGGCAGTGCAAAACTACGTTAGGTACAGAAATCCTTCGGAGGGTGGCGGGGCAGGTTCAGAGATTTTTCTGCTACTATGCTTGTCATGCAGTCGTACGCCCGTTCTGGCGTGTCTCGCATAACTATCGTGCACGATCAACTGATTTGACTACGTTCTGTGCGTTTTCGAATGCGCAAGTAGAGATACATCTTGTAGCGAAAAAAGCGCAAAATTATGAAAGGCTCAATGCTTAATGCTGATATTTTCCACGCGTTATATGAAGAATTCAACGGTGAAGAGGAGGTAGTGCCTGCAGAAAGAGTAGTGAAGGCACCGATTAATTAAACACGTAAGTACTCCGCAGCGTTAAATTTTGCCATCGTACTGCTCATTATTGGAAGAGGAAATCGCCATGAAAACATCATTCTTGACTTTCTTGCCGAATCATCGGCGCTGGTATGTCACGATGAGGTCACAAATATCAATGCATTTTATCGCATTTTGGCCACATTGGCTAAGTAAAATTTTCTCTAACTTTAGATGTTAAGTCTCTGGCTCTGTTAGAGCGCGGTGTAATTTATTTTTAACAATACGGAATTAGGTAGACCTCAGGAGGATGCAGATCGAGGCCTATAGATCTGTATGTACAGATAGATGTAGAATATCATATATCTACAATACTTACTCGGTTGAACTGATGCTGTGCTCGTTCAGCTGCAATGGGGATGGCAGGTCTTAAATGTATTCATCTGCAATTTGCTCTCGCGGCTTTTCACGTTCGGGTGTCTGTGTAGTGTCGGCCTTGGGTTGATCTTTAAGTGAGTCGCTGTGTAGCGTCTGCTGCCACCCTCTTTCCTCTTTGGTACAGCCCGTGCGTTTCACAGGGCAGTGCCATAGCATACGCTCTAAGGAGGTTAAATCATCGCATTTGTGTCATTTGATTTCTGTGCCAGAGACTGGATTGATCTTATTGAATATAACTGGGATGGGGTACGTGCACGTAGGCGGAGGGTGTATAGTTGAAGACGTACACCCCACAACAAAAGTTTGCGGGACGCTCAACGTTGGAGGAAGCAATATTCTCGCTTTGTCTGCGAACATAACCTCCAAATAAATCTCCCAGGCTGTAGCTGGTATTGCACCCTGTACATTCACGAGGTTACGCGATAATAGATAAGAATTATGCGCTAATATATAAGATATCGACATTTGTTGTGGAGCCGACGGCTCGTAAGCTTTTGCTGCTGGGTGTACATGTGCGTGCAAAGATTGTAGTCGGCCATCCTTAAGGATATGACAATCCTTAAGGACATGAAATGCACTATCGTTAAAGGGACACTAAAGACAAACGTCAAGTGGACGCGGATTGATGAAACAGTGTTCCAAAAACCTGTTAGCGCTTGCTTCGTACCATGAAAATGCTAATCTTGAATGAAAGTCACGTTTTAGTGATCCTCGTACCGTTAGCGCAATTCAAACAGCCCGCCTCCGAGAACGAGCTTGTGACGTAGCATTCGCCCGACAGCCATCGCTGCGGCACAGTGGAGCACAGCTAGCGCAGCCCGGCGAAAACAATTTTTGGGCCTGACGTGTCGTTTTAAGGGTAACGTCAGGTTCTTTTTTTTTCCATGAGTCTAACAGACGTATTCAAGTCGCATTTTACATTTTTTTGCAATTAACTGAAATGTTCTTTTTATCATGAGTAGCTTGAACACTCATTAATTGTACAGAGCGCCTTCTAAGTCATTGGGATAACGTGCCAGAATGTCCTTAATGTGGCAAGAATCGCGTTTCAGTTTCAGTTTTATTTCCTTAAAGGCCCCCATTCAGGGGTTGCTATATAAGGGGTGGGATTACAAATTAAAGACAAACAGCGAAGATTCACTTAACATTGCAGATTATCAGTGATGCGTTCTTGGAAGGTAGATGATGAGGCACTGGTGACAATGTCATACGGCAGGCTGTTCCAGTCTGAAGCTGCTCTGACGAATAATGAAGCAGAAAACGTAGTGGTCCGCGATGGCGGGCGGGCAACTTGAAGTGGATGACTGGTGCGGTGGGAAATGCGTGATGCGGCTGTGATATCATGGGCTTGATTGAGAGAATAAAAGAACTTATGATAAAGGCTAAGGCTAGCAAGGCGGCGACGATAGGAAAGGAGTGATGGCAGGATTGAGGTTTCAAAGGTGAAATGACCTACAGCACTTCTGTGCATAATAATGACTTTTCAGATGTTCTCAACCACTCACTTTTTACTGTGACATGAAATGCTATTTGCCTTTAAAGTCCCATTAACGGAAATCTAAGCCACTAATACATTCCGACCGAATCTCGCTTAACGGCATTCCGGTGATGCGAGCTTCCATAAAGAGGCCGCTTGCTTCTTAACGACATCGACGTACTTCAGTACGACTCGGTCAGCAACATCTGAGCTATGACCGCAAGTGGCTTGTAAGCTTCGAACTTTTATGGCTAAAGAGAAATACGTTGGCGAAGTACTCACTGTAGTTTAAGGATGTCCCGGCGTCCGTGGTCCAGAAGATGGAAGTGGATGGATTTGGTAGGACAGGCAAGCATTACACAGGTGCAAGATGGCGGCGCTACATTCTCTCTAAGGAAAAAAAAGTCATTTTATTCTTGTTGGAGAGTCCTGGCGCCCCACGTATGTATATAACACTTTTTAAAGATACTTATTAACTTTTTTCGGAGATCATTGCACTCGAAGCCGGAAACGGAAGGGAGGTGCGACTCTCCAAAGGAGAATAACGTGTCTCTTTAAGGAGAGTTCAATACGTGGCATGTCAGGACGCACCAAGAGTGTAACACATACTCTTTTTATACTTGGCGTAGTATTATCGGGTAAACTATCCATTTTCATTTCAGCGTACACTTCTAGGATCAAATGTCCATTGTCTACGACATGCACATTTTCAAAATTAGTACGCTAAAGAAAAGGACACTTTGTATCTGATCGTTCTTACAGTCTTCCTTGTTTGCAAATTTCGTCGTGTTATCAACAGATCTTCGAATATTCTGAATACCTCTCGCTCTTCTAGCGCCAGCCAGAGTTTATTGCTCTTCTCAACGAGCGATGAGAGGAAGAGAATTGTCGAGCTCCTGTGGAAGAATTACATGGTTTCCCACTACGCAGCACTCGACATAAACATCCGCGCCTCCTCCAGCCCAGCGTTGACGGGTGGCCTGTGGTTACCGTTGTCAGTGAGTATCCTTTTATTTTATTGTAACGGCCACGGAAAGCGTTAAAAGAACGGCACGCTTCCAGCTGAACGTATTCTTGAGGATAGGCGTGCTCAGGGTTCGCCGTTAGGAGAGGACAAAGCTGCACAGTAGCTTCTCCCTCTCCCCTCCACCCCGATTGGTATTAGGGGTCCTCAGACGCAATTATCCTTAGAAACTTGCAATGGCCATAAGTCTACATTAAAGAATGGCGGGACAGGTCCGACTCAGTAACGTTGTGGGGCTGACTTGGCACACCCCTTAGTTGATTAAGGGGGCGGCTGCACCACCTGATGCCATCACCCCCCCCCCCCTTGTGTACGCCTTTGTCCTTGAGCGTCGGATAGACGGGAACGGGAATGAGAAATTATTCTTTGACCACTCTATTGTCGCTGATGTCTTGGTCACAGGTTCATTATTAGAAAAGAAAATGAAGGTCATACGTCATGCTTAAATTTCGCAATCAAACCTCAGCACTATCTATCTATCTATCTATCTATCTATCTATCTATCTATCTATCTATCTATCCTATCTATCTATCTATCATCTATCTATCTATCTATCTATCTATCTATCTATCTATCTATCTATCTATCTATATATCTATCTATCTATCTATCTATCTATCTATCTATCTATCTATCTATCTATCTATCTATCTATCTATCTATCTATCTATCTATCTATCTATCTATCTATCTATCTATCTATCTATCTATCTATCTATCTATCTATCTATCTATCTATCTATCTATCTATCTATCTATCTATCTATCTATCTATCTGGACGCCAAAGACATTGTGTTCTGCTGGCTGTTTGTTATCTTGACATATCACAAAATGTGCAGAGAATTACTTGAGCGTGTGATGAACATGTGTGAGAGGATATAACATGGACGCGCCACGGTGGTCTAGGGGTGATGTTGTTGCTCGACTGCTTACCCGAAGGTCGCGGTATCGAATCCCAGCTGCGGGGGCCGCATTTTAGATAGAGGCGAGAACACTTGAGGCCCATGTACTTAGATTTAGGTGGACGTTAAAGAACCCCAGGTGGCTGAATTTTTCGGACCGCTCCACTACGCCGTCTCTCATAAACACGTCGCGGTTTGGGACGTAAAACTCTTAAGGTTATTGTATTAATCAACTTTTGTGCTTTTGGGCGACGGCCGTATGTAATTTTTGGAAAGAATTTTTCTAACGAGTTCTTGGCATTCTTACTGTGGTACTGTCCGTGTCACTATTAATCTTATTTCGTTTCTTGTCCACGTAGTTCTTAAAAGCGGAACTGAACACCCACGCCGACATTAAAGACGATTACGGATTGGTGCTCGGTGTTACAAGTACACAAATGAAGAAGTTCAGGGACAGAGTGGCAGAATACATCAACAGGTAAGATTGGACAGCTTTTAGTGCTCGTTCTTTCTAACTTGTGAAAACGGCTGACGCCGACGTGACGGAGGGGGGTGGCATTGGCCCTGGCAGCGGCACATGAGGCAGCTCAATTCTACATTGCTAAAATGAGCGCCGATTTCTAACGTGCACGCCATAAGTCTTCGGAAGTCACATCACAGAACGCGATAACACACACTTTATATCTCAACTGCCCCAACCAGTGGCACCCACGTGGACGCCTATATGTGCCCTGCAATGCCCGCGCTAATGCCTGATGCCCAACGTTTTCACCCTAAACCTCTAAAAAAATTTTCTGCCTGCGCCCCTGACATCATGCAACGGCAATTTGTTTCCTATTCGGCCACCTGAAGCCTGCGTGAAAACGGCTTTGTTGCAAACAAGGACTGTGATGAAGTGATAGCCTTTTGCATACTAACAGAGCTATGGAATCTGGCTTTCCAAATGATCTTCAAAACGTTCTTTCTACGTGTAAACAGTGTACAGCAAAGCGTAAAGAAGCTCTTGTGCAATGTGCTCAGCAGATTTTATACACTTAGAACCCCCCTAACATGCGCCAAGCAGTACAGCCGCCCACACACTTCATTAGTTTGCGCGAGCGGCGTTCCCGTGCGTCAGCGCCATGCGACGGAGCCGAGTTGCAAAGAGAGCGAGGGTAAGGGCATGCCCTCAAAGCGCGCTCAGCTGGGCTCGTTGTCTGCTAGGCTCTTCCTTCTTAAGGACATCACCCATATCGGCGCACTTCAGACGAACAGACAGCGTGAGTAGGCGAATGATTCTGCTCATATTTTTTATTTTATGTTGCGAAGATACGTCATCGCGGCAAGAAATCTAGGAAATAACATTGAAAGCTACGACACCCGTCGCCACTCATGGTCAGCGGGGGCTGGCATATCATCATATATATATATATATATATATATATATATATATATATATATATATATATATATATGCATGCATGTACGTATGTAAGCATTCGAATCGCAGTTCGCTAACCGTTTAAAAGCATATGATTAAAGGGGACCTGCCACACTTTTCGAAGTAACCACCTAATGGCTTCACTAAATGACTAAATGAGTTTATTGCCTAAAAGGGGGAAAAAGTTACGTCACGCGCGTTTCATGACTTTGAGCACATGTTATTTATCTTTATTCGAACGCGCGGCATACTTTCAGTGTAATCACGAACACGGCGCCTCCCGCGGCGGCCTCGCGGCGGTCTGCATAGTACGTATACGATGGCCTCCCACGGTGGCTGCCGCAACTATGCATACCGCCGGCACGCGGTCATTTCATAGGGCACTCTAAAGTCCTTTAAGTGAGGGGACATCTTCCGGAAAGGCGTTCATGTGCGGTGACACACGACCAAGGAGTATGGTGGTGGGGGTAGTGGTTTGAAGAGGAAAAGGCGCCTAATTTCTGCAGCCCGGTCGGGAGCACGGCGCAGCGCCTAAAGGAGTATCTCCCTCCCGGCAATGTTCCGTTTCGGGGAAGCAGGTCCCGCATCGACTTTTCGAACGTAAATGATGCCCTTGCACAAAGCGTGCGCAACTCAACAATGCAGCCTTTCAACGAAGAACCCGAGGGTGCTGCCTAATCACCTCTGTGATGTTGTAAATATGTGGGACCCCCGAAAATGTACTGCCGAGGCAGTGACGTCCCCTTTTGTATGCCCTAATCAAGTCGCAAGCGCCACCCTGTTGTATTACGGCAGTGTCATTTGCTTTGTAAATGGCGTGGTGCATTGTAGTCTGCACAGTAGGCGCCGTCCAGAGCCCAACTATAACAGCGTGGTTTTTAAGATGCTTTCTCTCCTGCTAATTCAACGAGCAGTGCCTTTTTTTTTCTTTACACTCACTCTTTTTTTTGTTGCGCTCATCTGAGAAACCGCTGCTAATTTCGGAGGACACGAACCACCTAATGTCGGTACAGTGCCTTGCGTTATCGGCGCAATTTTTTTCTGCAAAGGCTCCTTCAGAGCAACGAAAAGAGCTTACTGCATACTTACTTTTGCCTCGAAAACGACTCCCCGCAGTCCGTACAGCGGCAAGAGAACGAAACGTTCCTGGCCAGCTGTCAAAGTTGACCGCACCTTTTTTGGGCCCTCCGCTGCCAAGATAGTCATTTCTTGTTCAAGACGTTCCCGCCGCAACGCTGTAATCCCGAGCGTCCGGCTTGGGTAGCACGGCTCAGCGAGGCATGGCGGAGCCCATTAATCAGCGTGACGCCGCGTCGCATTATGGCAATCCATGGCACTACGCCTCTGTTTGCAGGGTATTTGTGATGGTCATGCGCTGTGCAGCCAGTTACAGGACTGCCGTAGGCGTAACGAGGACAGCTAGCCCAAATCAGGAATGTTCGCACCGAAGTGCTTTTTTAACTGTGGAATGAATTCTAAAAAAAAATCCAATGATTTCCGGCACAGGTGGTTGTTTTGGTTAGCGGTACATGACAGTGCAAAAAAATTTCGGTGGGAGGCTGTATTCCGGTTAGCCCCCCCCCCCCCCCTCTCCCTCCTGGCTACGCCACTGCTCATGAGATAAGCAAAAGAACGTGGTCCGTCTGAAGTGCGCGGATATGGGATTACGTAAGAAGGAACAGAGCAGATAATGGGCCCAGCTGAGCGAGCTTTGTGCGCATGCGCTTACCCTCGCACTGTTTGCAACTCGGCTCCGTCGTATGGCGCTGACGCACAGAAAGGCGGCGCTCGCGCACGCTAGTTAAAAGATTTGGGCGGCTCTACAAAGACAAACCGGTCACTGCGTCACTTAGTGTCTTCGCGAACAGATATGCATGTTAACAACTGCGAGGAACGGGTTATCTAGCGCAACATTGTAAACGATGCTGATGCATACCAATTTTTCGTCGCAACATGTTGTTTGCACGCGGTGGTAACAAATGTGTCAAAGAAATCAAATAAGCCGCGTTCATCACAGCAGCAAGAGACAAATGCATCAGCAGGCTCTCATTGCAGATAACTCACGCAGAAATCAATTTCCTAGAACGCGATCGGCACTAATCTGTCTAAAGCATCAGCTTCTCTTATTTTATTTCTTTTTTCATTTTATATGTACTTTTCGCCTGTCACCTTCCCGACTCCAATCTGATTGTTAACATTTATATGACACTTCGCGAGACACGAATAAATCAGTTGTGAGTTTGCTCACCATCTCTTGTCAACGTGTTCCGGTTGTTCGTCCTCGTTTCGTAGTACCAGAGTCATTCAGTTCTCTGTATGGTCACGAAACTGCACCGTCACGCTATAAGCGAGCTTTTTACGCTGCTCGAAAATGCCGCAACGCGCCGCCGCTGCGCCACAGAGGCGATCGTCTTCGCCGTCGGCGTATTGAAGTACTCGCTGCTGCTGCTGCTGCAGCTGCTGGAGACAAGCCCCGCCACGGTGGTCTAGTGGTTATGGCGCTCGACTGCTGACCCGAAGGTCGCGGGATCGAATCCCGGCCGCGGCGGCTGCATTTTCGATGGAGGCGAAAATGTTTGAGGCCCGTGTACTTAGATTTAGGTGCACGTTAAAGAACCCCAGGTGGTCGAAATTTTCGGAGCCCTCACTACGGCGTCTCTCATAATCATATCGTGGTTTTGGAACGTTAAACCCCGGATATTAGTTATTATTAGCTGCTGGACATGATATGTTTAAGTTAGCGGAAGCGTTGTCTGAGGACTAGGATGGCTAACAGATGTTGCGTGCCGGGGTGCCGTTGCGGCGACAAGGGAACCAGAAAGGTGTCGTTTTTTTCTTTACCATTAGACAAGCAGCAGCGCGAGAAAGGGAAGCGGGCCATACCGCGGCAGGAAAGTGGCGATTCTAACTTTGAGTCGAAGTATACACGTGTATGTGCGAACCATTTCGACGCCTAGACATTGTCACTGCGTATGACTTTAACATCAACGGCGACTCCGTGTCCCTGAAACGCGACAAACCAACGCTGAAGGCTGACGCAGTTCCAAGGATTTCTGAAGGACTTCCTTCGTATCTCACGAAGCGCAAACCTCGATCTCGCTCATCGACAATGCGACCACCATGCAAACGACCACGTGAGTCGTCCTGTGAAGAGCTCCGAGCATCGCCGACGCCCTGTTTATACCGCATTGTAGCCACATGAATGGGCGTGTAACAGCTCGTATTTTTGCCTATGTTTACAACTGGCATCGCTGGCGCTTTGCTGCGAATGCACGGTGTTTAATTTGACGGAAACGTTAAATGTTAAAAAGTTGTAAATATCGTCAGGGGCGTAGCCAGGCGGGGGGGGGGCACACCGGGCTCTTGCCCCCCCCCCCCCTCCCCGAAAATTTTTTTGACATGGTATACAGAGCTCAGAATGACACATGATCACATCTGCCTATCCGACCCCCACTTCAGATTATAGAGGTGCCCCCCCCCCCCCCCCCGAAAAAAATTTCTGGCTACGCCCCTGCCTATATATATCGTAGTGTCGTAGTTTTGAGACGAAAGGAGCTTGCGAGGCCGCAGCGGCCGCATTTCGATGGGGTCGACATGCAACAAAACCAGTGCGCTGAGAATTAGGTACATCTAAAAGGACCCCAGGGGACATAAAGAATTCAGAAGTCCCCCGCTTTGGCATTCGTAAATATATCTTGGTATTCTTTCGTTAATCCCCGAATGTTCGTATTTTTTCGGCTGATATATCACCGCGAGCTGCATGTCTTGAGCTGAAGGAAAGAAGATTGCTTTTAAGGGCTAATTTTTCTTTATTAGAAACAATACTAATGAGAACTAAGAGACAGTAATGCCAAGGACGTATAGGGGATGTTATCTGTAATAATTGGGTTATAAATGTGAAGAAAGTAAAGTGGACGAAAAGATAACTTTCCGCCGGGTGGGACCAAACCTGCGACCTTCGAATAACGCGTCCCATGCTGGTTTTATTCCTCCCGGATGCTCATTTTAAAACAGAAAGCGCGTTCAGAAATGCATTTATGCATGCTGAGTGCTAAAAGTAAAAGCTTGAAGGCAAAGCGACCGTTGCGGAAGTTTAGAAAGCTGAAACACCGAGGCTGTCCCACACACAAACCCAGCGATAGCAGCGTTGACATCGCCTCTCAAGAACAGTTGCGCCTCTGGCGGCGGCCGCTGGCTCCATATGAAACTGACGCGGCAGTTTCGTGACCATAAGAAGCATTGAATGACTCCGGTAGTACCCAGCGCAAGATGTAACTATGAACAGCCACTAGCGTGTCCAATTCATCACCCTTATGAATTTTTCTGTGGTGTTCAAGGTCTACGAGGGGACAGAGTTCGTGCTTTATTGATTTTCCTCAAATAGCAAATGTATTTGTGACGTGCATCGCTCGCAATTATGCATCGCCTTCTGGAAAGTGAACACGACTGTTTATTTTCTCCAGAGACCCCCTGAAAATCACCCAGCTTATTATCATCAGCCACACGACGTACGCAAACTACGCTCTGCCGCCGTACGCTAATGCCAGCTACGACACGAAGAAGTGCCTCATCGTACCACCTTTAATACACAACTCCAGTGATCACTACAACCAAACGTACTACACGTCCCTGGTACGTACGAATCCACGAAGTCTTTTGAAGTTCTTTCTCCATTTTCGCAAATATTTGCTCATTGCAGCTGTAGAGGCAGCATAAAGATACATGGCACCATTATTTGATTTTTTTAGTCGCATGAGCAAGATTTACTCACGAGCAATAGTACCAGTGGTACTATCGTATCTTACTAGCACTTCCGGTCGTGCACTTAATTTCGGTTTTCCGAATATTCTGTAAATATACTTTAAAAAATAAAACTGGTAGGAAATCGATGGTTCTGTTTCAAGTCAAGAGTTATATTACATACGTATGATATCGGTGCATAAGTTTACTTAAAATATATACCGTATAACTGTCAAGATAATCAATGAAGATTAAATGAAGGAGTTATTAAAAGGTCAGAAGCTTTTCTTGTGAGCAGCTTAGCTGGTTGCGGCACCCGGCGGAGAAAATCCCAACCGCGCACTTCTTTCTACGTGTCCTCTGAGACCCGTTTCGGCAGCGCGACGAAGCAGTTAACCCAAAGATTACATGAGGCCACACGAACTCCGATGTGACAGTGCCTCGATAAGACACCTATGTCAATTATTGTAGTCGCCTCTAGTTTTTTTTTGTAAAGGGGGCGATACAGCATGACATTTTTTTATCTATAGGCTTAAATATTATATGTAAAGCCCTTAGCGCCATACACGCCGTTGCAGAGCAAAGTGTCAAGCCATCTTGTATGCATGCAGGCAATTGCCAATCTAGACTGGCCAAACAAAACTGCAAAACGGCGTGCACACCCCTATGTTGCAGATCACTACAACAAAGGGTGGTCGCCACGCTTGCATAAGACGAGATTTCTGAAATTCCGCGGAAAGTAAACAAAAAGAGAAGTCTCAGTCGCAGCGCACTTCGAAAAATTACACCATCTCCCGCTAAAGGGGACCATGAGGCGATGCGAAGCCGCAGCACTTGCACGATCGCGTTCCGTTGGCGTTCGTTGGGCATGCTACCGACCTCGCGTCGTGGAACGGGAAGAGGAACGCTACGCATGTCGCGTCTTCCCTCTAGCCTGGCCATTAATTCTCACAGGGCGAGCGGGGAACGCGGTCGACAGGCGCGCGAGGGGGGGGGGGGAGGGCGTAGGACAGGAGAGAGAGGGGAAGGGGACGCGCATGCGCTGGCGCTCATTGCGGCGTTGCGCAGGAGAGGGGGAGCGGCAGGGGAGAGTGGAGTGGAGAGGAGGTGTGGAGAGGGTTCGCGCATGCGCAGTAAGGGTGGTCCCACGGCACACCACCACCGTATTGAACTCGGCTATAAGATGCTTCGTATCTAAAATCAACCGAGGATATCTGTGTCGGTGCTCGTAGCTTGATTATAGGATGCAAAGAAGCCCCGCCACGGTGGTCTAGTGGTTATGGCACTCGACTGCTGACCCGAAGGTTGCGAGAGCGAATCGCGGCGGCTGCATTTTCGATGGAGGTGAAAATGTTTGAGGCCCGTGCACCTTAGATTTGGGTGCACGTTAAAGAACGCCAGGTGGTCGCAATTTCCGGAGCCCTCCACTACGGCGTCCCTCATAATTGTATTGTGGTTTTGGGACATTAAACCCCACATAAGGTACAAATAAATGCCATTTCTAGCTCAATCTTGACTGGTGGTTCATGTCTGCATGCATAAAAAAATAGCTTCACGCTTCCCAAATAATGCGCATGGGAGTGAGCACCTTTTTATGTCTATTGTGTTTCATCCTGGCCAGTTTTTTTCGCGCTGCACAAATGAACACACCCAAGTTTGTAGGTGCGCTTTTCAACGGCTGATATATAGAGTGCTGCCAATAACGTCAGGTAATATGTTGTTTGTTTAATTTTGTAATGGCATTTTACACTACTCAAGAAATTTCGCACAGCAATTGTGTTACTGGTGGAATGAAAGGCCTGTCCGAACACTGCGTAGGCCTCAATAGCGTAAAGTGATCGGCTTTTTTGTTGATGTTCTCTTTTTTATTATAGGGACACTGAAGAGAAACTAGAAGTTCGTTTAGAGCAATAAATCATACTCTGAAAACTGTAGTGTCATTCCGCTGGCATAGGTTTAAGAATAGATTAGAAAATCAGTCCCGAAAATTTTACGTTTAAATTTTCCTCCAATTATCTCCATTTGTGACGTCACGGATTTCAAAGTGGCTTTTCGTATTTTGGCCACGTTGGCTCGAAGAAATTTCCTGAAACTTAGTATGTTAAGTCTCTGGCTCCTTGCGGCGACAATGTGCTTCATTTTTGCCGATTAGGAACTACGTAAACCCTAGTAGACGCTGTCAAAATCGATGACGTCACGATTATTGGTGTGGGAACTTCAAGGTGGCGTCGTCACCCGCATTTAGTCTTAAGCCTGTTTCACATGCGAGCGACCGAGCGGCGGGGCCCGCGGCGATTGAGCGGCGACAGGGCACTCGCACGCGGCTTCGTTTCACATGCACGGCTTTTGCGCGGCGCGCGCCTCTGCGATGCGCAGTGATGGTTGTGGAAAGCGCCCGTTACCCGCGGGTTTCCTTTCTCCGAGTTCGCTTCTTTTGGTGCACTTGGGTTGCGAGTTTCACCAGCCTTCTACTTCGGTGCTCGATTTTCACGCGCCTAAACCTTGAATGACGAAAATGTGCGGTGTATCAGAGTGCAATTAAACAACTTCAGTAGTCACGTTTATTTCTGTTACAGCTTTCTTTTTTTACCACGCAAGTCTTCTTGCATGCTCATACACTTGGCCATGGAAAAGCAAAAAAAAAAAAAAAAAAAAGAATTGGTTTTTGCGGTTTTAAGCTTTCAGAGTGCTTTCGGCGGCTTTTGCTCTCGAATGCCGCAAGGCGTTGGTGCGCCGTCTGGGCCGGCAACCATTGCAAACCCACAATGTCGTCGTCTGGGGGGCTCGCATTTGTCGTCTTCGGGGTACGTGACCATTGAAAAAAAGAAAAAGAAAACAGTAAACTATTCGAACGTGCTGGGTCAGAGTAGCAAAAAAGAAAAAAAACTGAAACATGCGACCAACAAGTGCGCAGTGCCGTATGGTCCCCCTGTACGGACCTGTGTTGGTGCCACGATTCGATAAAGATACAAAAGAACAAAATGACACGTGCAAACGATTTGTCTGCTTTGATGGAAGCGCAGTAGAGAACAACAAAAGGAAAAGAAAGGCGTTTCTACACTGCCAGCTCGTGACAGCGAATGTCGTCTGCTAGGAAACCGAGTTCCTCCTGGCGCACGCGCCCGCTCCTCGACTCCGCCCCTGCAACCACGTGCTCCCCACGTCACTGCTCTCCCATTGGGTGACCTTGGGCAGACGCTCTGCCGCTAGCGAATTTTTCTGACTCCGACGATCTCGATCGCCGGCGTTACAAGCGTCCACTGGTCGCTCTAAAAAACCTGTTTTTGGGCTTCCGCGACGGCAGCCGCTCCGCTCTTGGAGCAAAATCGCTGCATGTGAAACAGGCTTTACGCGTTTCCTCGCTCAGCAAGCGTCTTCTCGCAGCGAGCATGTCGTTTTTGTTATCGTGAAAGAGTAATTTACTAATACGAGGAAAACCATTTTTCTCTTTAGTGTCCCTTTAAACGCGGCTACATTTAATTAGGACATTAGGTATAATTTTTGAAGAATTGTGCGACGAGTTACCCTGTTACACAGCTGCCTCAAGCCATGCCGGAAGTAACGTGCCGGAAGGCATGCCGGAAGCACAAAGGGAGAGTTGACTTTTGCCTGAAGCTTTCCTACTGCGCATACTCCACTGACTTGAATGCACTTACGGCCTAAATAAGAATAGTGAACATCGCTAAAGTTTAGCTCAGCAAAGCTCGGTGCGTAACGATTAGACGAGCGGTACAGCTAAGGTTGCTCGCACGTGTAATTCAATCTCATTTCCCAGCTCCCCTAGTGGCCTCAGTCGACTACGCTGGCGCCATCAATGTAAGCTTGGTAGGGCTACTTTGCCGGTGCAAGAAAGTGTCGTGAACAATATGAGCTGGAACAGGCCAGCGCGTGACAAATAGCTTCAAACCCGAAGTCGACCGATACTTGGATGGCTTTGTCAAAAATAAAGTGGGAAAGGTCTAGCTATTCCGTGAACTGCTGGCACGCCCATCACGCGTCTGTGTACGAGACGTTGAAGGCATGACGAGATAACAGCTTGATATTGTAGCGCCTGTTGTAGCGTTCATGCGTAGCAAAATGAAGCGCTTGCCTGTTTCTGCTTGCATTGCAGTATCTTACATTTTGCGTTCGACACACACGCGATTTTGAAAGCGGTAATTTGCGCGTAGCCACAGCCGTAACCCTGTAGCGCTCTGCGTGACCTACCCACCTTATCGTCTCCAACGGCCGGTCACACGCAATACGCTGCCGTTTTGTATCAGCAAAGGCGGGTGTGCCAGCGGTTAGCAGAAGAACCGTGGCGCCCTTTCCACATTGTTTCCGACAGCGGCCACCGCGAAGCGCAGTGCTGCAGGTTCGCGGCTATTTGGCACGCGTTCACGTGTTGCCGCTCATGCTGTTCACAATAGTAGATGCCTCGCACTGACGTCACTGAAACAGCCATGTTGGTGCACCAACATGGCGGGACGCGAACTTTATGATGTCACGTTAGTGTTATCACTACATCGCATGCTGTTTCCTTCGCTATTCATGCACAGAAGCCCAATGGCGTTCCAGCGACGTCGCTATCACACTGAAGCAGGTTAATCGACGCGTGATTATATTGCCTTGACGTCATCTAAGCCGCCATGTTGGAGCCATGTTGTGCGTCCATGACGTCACGTGCAAGCTATCAATAGTTACCTACGTACGCGACAGAAAAAAGGTGGCATTTTTGCCAGTAGTCGTCAGCAACTGCATGATCGTGTGTGTATTATGCTCTCCTCGCTTCTCTTTTCACGCTCTTATAGAATGAATCATCGAGGTTCCTTAAGTACATTCACAGCTTGCCTGTTACAAATGAGACGACTCCGGTAGCCGTGTCCGTGACGTTGAAGGGCAGCTGGTATACGCCAGCAGACCCGGTTGCCCAAAACCGGGACCTGTTCAAAAATTGCAAGACATTTGGCAAAACCGTCGATGCCCCGCCGGTCTCGGTAAGTGCTGCCCTTTTTCGTCTCGAAGATTCGTTCGCATTCGAAGCTGTTTTTTTTTTAATATTTGCACCTTTTCGATTACATCGAATATAGCTATACCGTTGTAAGAAGGCACTTCTAGAGTGCGTGTATCGGTCCCTACTACTTTCTGAAAGCAAGGTGCCAAACACGTAGTAGCACTAACAAACTAAAGTACTGCATAATTCACTACTGGCAGTCATCATTGTCAATGTTAATAGTACAGCGAGGACTCGACGGTAATCCGCCGGGGTTGTGCAAAACGTGCTTGCTGACACATGGGACCTTCTCTAAGGTGTCCTGTTCCACTTGATGTGGCATGCGCAGTTGTAGAAGAATTCAGAAGACATACAAAAGTTGTACAAGTATTCATTAAACACAGTTCTTCCTTGTTTTCAATATAGAACAATGCACCGTGCGAGCCAGGACCAGAATCTACTAAATCGCATGAAAATAAGAAATGTAGGACCCGGAGCAATACGTTTCTTCAGCGGCATGAGCACGGAGCTCTTCGTTTTCTTTCAGACCACGCTGTATAACGCCTGTGCGAGTTGTCCGAAAACCATGATTAAAATTTAAATATTTATAAAAGTCATGGAATGGGTTAAGCTAAGAGTCGTATATGATATAGTGGACATTAAGGTATGTCACAAGTTCGAATAGGAGTCTTAAAATTAGTAGAAATTAGCATAAACAGCAATTACATTTCAGAAACCAATCCGATGCGGCTCGTTGCGGCACCTGTTAGAACGTATCTCAACCACGCGCTACTTTATACGTAGCTACGCCAGCGCGCAAACACGGACGCCGAAAACGTATATGAATGGATGGAATCGGTCCGACCCGCTTAATTCTCAGCATATCCTCTTAAGGACGCCTTTGATTAACTTTTGCCTCAATTGACACATGGCATATGAAAAGAAGGGTGCAGCAAAGGGCGAGCTTGTTCCTACCTAGGCCGACCATTACTTCCTCTTCGGGAAAGGGGAAACAATTGAACACGTCTTTTTTTTTTAAATTCCTGGGTTGGTGTTTTCATTTGTGGTGTCCTTCCATGATTTCGGGAAAGGACTTTCTTTTGGGCGCCCACGGCATCCCATTTCTTGCAGCTGTAAATAAGAGACAAGTACCATTCAATGTACAGATGTTTCCGGTCCTGCACAACACATGGCTGTCTAGAATTCCAGAGGACCATGCCATGTCCGGCTGGCGGCACAAGCCAGTGGAGCCTTGGACATGGGGCCCCACCCATCTAGCTCCTAGTCCCTTTCCCCTTTCCCCAATAAAAGTTATTATTATTCTTCTTCTTCTATGCTGATATTAACGCAGGGACGGTTCGAGAGTGCTTCTTGGAATCTACATGTTCATTCGTGGAGAACGCAAGGTGTCTAACAAAATATGCCTGAATGGCTTCAAAATGTAGATTAGGATGAATCAATTTTTTCTGAGCCCGAACTATATCGGGGATGCATGAAGGCATCAGACGGGGGGGGGGGGGGGGGTGTTCCCTAGTTACGGGACCGATATGTTCCCAGCAGCTCCTGACCCCTGTCCGTCAGGCAAGCTGAGTCGGTAGGCCGGGGCTGGATACCAAGGTCTGCCATCGCTCAAGGGGTTGGGGATTGGGGGGAAGGAAAAGAGGGAGGTCGTGAGTTCTGTGCACTCTGCCAAGATGTGCGGCAGGGTACCTTTTCCTTTTTTTGCAAAACCGACAGAACGTACCGTGTTCCCCAGGGTAGAGAGCCTTTTACAGATGAAGCAATTTTAGAAATGCTCATACTGGCTTAGAGATCCTTCATTTCGATGTACTGATGTATATCATTGTAACACTACGAATGAACATAAACAATAATTTAAGAAAAAAGAGTGCCTGTGGCATCGTGGTTACAATATCTGGCTATCGCTACTAGAGGTCTACCCGCGGTGGGGGTCTACGATTATGGTGCTTGACTGCTGGCAAAATGTTCGCGGGATCAAATCCCGGCCGTAGGTGCCGCATCTCGACGAAGGCCAAATGCTGGAGGCCTGTGTGCTTAGATTTAGGGTTACGTTAAAGAACACCAGGTGGTGGAATTTTCCGAAGCCCTCCACTACGGCTTCCCTCATCGTGTCGTGGTCTTTGGAAGTAAAACCCCAACGATTATTATTATTGTTTTCCAGATTTCAAATAGCGCTATTGGAACATTTTTGACGTTTTAACTCGAGTTTGTTTATCTATTCGGTCTTCCTGTGCGCTCCGCTGACGTCGCTGCATCTTCACTACAATTGATTGTTCATCGTCAAATACGTGAAAGTGTCGCGGGATCCGATAGATCAATATAACGTAGCCTTACACGATTGAGCAATGCTTTACGAGAAGTGGTTGAGAGCGAGAAAGTTAAATAAATTGTACGAAAGCTGTACTTCTGTGAAACGACATTGATAGCTGCTTTGATATGCTACCTTTAGTGTGTCTTGCGCGTTGTTGTTTTACATATGCATGCAATTGTAGTGATGTCACTCTATGCTTCGTATGCTACGGTTGCCGCTTCTCGGCTTTGTTCGAACGCCCTTTACCACCTATCATGTGGTTTGTCAACGTGCTTTTGTCAACGGCTTCATCTGTGATATACTCAACAGAAAGTCCATTGAGTATAGCTTGAGCAAGATCAAGAGTTTTTGCAAGTCCTTGAAAGTCGGTTGTTTCAATGAATGCTCCGCTGTACTTCAACCACAACACAATAGTCATTTTTATACGGGGAAGAAAGAAGTTCTCGTTTGTCGCAGCGGAAACAGATATCTTCCGCATGAAGTGTGCGGCACTCAATGGATTCCTACGCGGGGACTGCATATGTAGTATCCTACATGTAGTACAGCATTTACCCGCAAGCGCTCGTTGTCTTTCCAGCTGTCAGTTGTCTTATTCGCCATATGTTATTTTAACAGTGCTTCCGATTCTCCCTGTACGAGACTTATTTCAATTTCCTATGTCCACTGATAATATGTCCATGAAGTATGTATGGGCTCAGTAAATACCGTTTCAAGTAGGCATCCTGTTTTCACCCGCTCGCGTTTTATTCGCTGTGAAGCACTTTACTGCTTTAAAGTGCCTTTAATCACCCGAAAAGCCTTTCTGCCAAATTATATTACGCAAAAATGGGAATGCAAGACTGTATGGCTTCCTCAAATGGCCTTTTGATTGGCGTAAAGTTTAGTAATTCACCGAGAACTCTCTTAAGGGGCTAAGGGTGTTACAGAAAGAATAAAACCCCCTTAAAGGTGTAAACCGGTTTACTGTGCTCATTAAACACTGCTGCAGGTATCATTGTACCTTCTTTTTGTATTCTCTAACCAAAATGACGCTAGTCATTTTACTGCTTTCTGTCTTATACCAAAGATCTGCGACCCCAGCCAGGCCCCCGGCACGTACCAATACGATCCGGACGCAATGTCGGAATCTTTCATCAACCAATCTATGATTTATACGATTGATATGGAACGTTCGCTAAAAAACAAGGTGAGCTTAACCTCATGGTCATCATCATTTCATAGTTATTTCCAGCCTAGTTTGTTTACTGCCGTACGAAGACCTTACCCAATTTTCTCCAGTTTACCTTGTCTTGTGCTAGCTGATTTCATTTTGGGCCTGCGAACTTCTCAATTTCTCCACTTAAAATCTAAAATAACGCAAGTTTGGCCGTGTTTGTTTCTTATTTCAGCATGTAGTGCACTATAAAAGGTAAGGACAGGGTGAAAACTGATGAAGACAAGCGCTAACTTCGAGCAGATTTGCTGGAAGTTAGCGCTTGCTTATGTCTACTGGGTGATCTAGAAATTCGGGATATTCGTAAAGTGCGCGGGGTAGAGGAGGGAAGGAGTCAGCGTATTACCTTAATGTTCAGGGCTGCAGCGACGTCGTAAACGAATGAAATAAAGTTTGTAGACGTCAGTGATCATACAACCCCTTCCCATCTTCATACACTCATCCGCATAACACCAGTGTACTGCGGAACAAGTGACTTAAGCGTTCTGCTCGCGATCAGAGTATTGTACAACGGATGTCCTTAGTTATTATTTTCTGGTCACGGGGGCACTAGTGCTGTTTCTCAGGAGATTTATGGCCGTGTGTATACAATCGGAAAAATTGCTCAAAATTCGCGAGTCTTCCGGGCGAATCTGGAGTGTTGGTAGGTACGCGATCACCTTCCTCCATTTTGAACCCATCTTTGTCTTGTGTTGTGCGCAAAATGCTCAAGCCTTACCATCATAAAGGGAGATAGTTCGTGCAAAAACACGGATGCAAGAGTACAAGGCAATAAAAACGCCAACTATCATCTGAACGGGCAGACTGCGGCGGAAACGGAACTCGACACAGTCAGGCAGATCCCACGCAGTGTAAGAATTGACGCAGTGTGAAGCAGTCAGCGAGCAGCTGCATACACTTCATTCTTTAGCTCTGAGAGAAATCAAGGCATTAATGCCATGACACGTCGTCCACTATCGCATATTTGCCATGGATGCATGTGCATTCTTGTAATGCCATGCTAATGAAATGTATATTCTGCCATATGCAATGCATGACCTGTAAAGTGTGCTTCTCATAGGCATGCCAATAAAAGTTATGTGTTTAACAAATTAATAAAATGGACGCGAAAGCAGTAAAATCCTGTCATTTCAGTCACGTTGTAAATGACATGCATGTCGTGACTTTCATGTTACGACCTGTCATTTATGTAATCGTTTTCGTGTTCCGCTTCTTTACATACGTCATGACTGGCCAATTTTGGTGTTAATCAAGTTAATGTAATAATATCTGGGGTTCAACGTCCCAAAACCGCGATATGATTATAAGGGACGCCGTAGTGGAGGGCTCCGAAAATTTCGACCACCTGGGGTTCTTTAACACGCACCTAAATCTAAGTACACGGAGCTCAAAACATTTTTGCCTCTATTGAAAATGCAGCCGCCGCGGCCAGGATTCGATCCCGGGACCTTTCAAGTTAATGTAAGACGTTCTGGTGGGCTATCTGGTTCATTGCTTTTAAACGTTATTAAGCTGCGCCAAAAGACGAGAGCACAACTAAGAAATATACAGAACATACTGCGCTTTTGTATGTTTCTCACTTGCTTTCTCGTCTTTTCGCGCAGTCTAATAACGCTTAAATTCAACATAATGAGCCGATCGCTAGAGCACCAATACGGTGTCGTGCAAATCGTGACGCACATGACATGTAAGCCTATGTCATAATTTTCACGTTACGACTGTCATTTATGTTTTTCATGCGTTCATGTCATGCCATACTGATTTTTGGTATATACCAAGTAACGAAACGGCCACGAATCTTAGGCGGCTAGATAGATAGATAGATAGATAGATAGATAGATAGATAGATAGATAGATAGATAGATAGATAGATAGATAGATAGATAGATAGATAGATAGATAGATAGATAGATGCGCTCAAACTGCCTTTGTTTGCTAAGAAATGGTTAGCGTTTAAAAGCATATCTGCGCATGCGCAGGTAATGTACCGTCTTTCACATGCCTGCGCCAGAAACTATCAGGCAAATTCTGGCGTCTACTTTTTTTGCGACGCAATGCGCCCTTTAAAGTTGATAGTCGATGTTTTCGTTGTGTCTTATTTTGGCTAAGTGTTCTTGCGCGCCCTATTTTCTTGTATATTCAATCGTTACCAACTAGATCAAATTTGTGCTGCTCCATCCGTCTAGCCATCTGCAGCATAACCTTGCCACAGCATAACCTTGTACTGTATAGCATAGCAAGGGTAGGGAAAGTATGTGCCAAGCAGCTCTTAGCATAGCATAGCCATGCATAGTAAGGTGTACCAAGGCTTGTACTGTGTAGCATAGCAAGGTGTTGGAAAGAAGCATGCGCCAAGCAGCTCTTAGCATAGCATAGTCATGCATAGTAAGGTATACCAAGAGGGAAGGAAAGGGAAATTAGGGGAGGAGGGATGATGTGAGGGCGAGGATGAGGGAAAAGAGGAGAGAAAGGAAAAGGGGAGAAGGTATACCATGCAGAGCCTTGTATAGTATAGCAGGGGTGGGTAATAGATATGAGGGCGGGAAGGAGGGATAGAAGGGAGAGGGTAAAGGATAGCATATTCATGTATAGCACAGTATTGCAAGAGAGTGGGAAAGGGAAGTGAGGGTGAGGAGGCGAAGAGGAGGAGGTAAAGGCCACCGGCTCCGATGTTTCATTCTACAAGACTGAGAGTGAAAACACGGACACAAGAATGAAGTCAAGACACCCCGAACGCCGTCTCCTGGTGTCTTGACTTCTTTCTTGTGTCCGCGTTTGCACGGCCAGTCTCTTAAAATGAATACCAACCAGCTCAGCTCTTAATCTGCGCCGCTCGCTCAGTGTTCGCCCTTCTGGTGCGTAGCTGCCCCATTTTTTTTCTTTTCTTAAAGTACGGCTATTTACGGCTTACTGAAGCGCAAGAAATTTCATTTACTCATGCGACACTCTTGAAGGATTCTATTCTCTACTCCCCCCCCCCCTGACACAGTTGTGCGCCTACAAGGAAAAGGTGAAGGCTATAGTGTTCGGCTTCGCCGTCTACGACATCGACGCCGACGAGACGGACATCACCTGCAAAAAGATCAAGTACAACGGCCGCTACAAGCGGTTGACGCTGCTGCGCAAGCTGCAAGACTTCATGCAGAATTACACCAGCAGGAGCGACTGCCGAAGTATCTCGTAGCAACTGGTGGACTGTCGCAACAAGCACGTGGTGACCACACGATAGTCAAACACTGGCGCGCACTGCGTGTTGCTTCTATCGTTTTGTTATGCCATTTTTACATTCCTTTCGATACCATTTACATATTACATTTTCGTACTACACGTTTGTTTTGTGAACAATTTTAGCTTGTTATAGTGAAAAATCTTTGTCAGGATTACTTGTAGTCAATAGCATGCGCCCTAAAATTATACCATTGGCACTCCGTGCGATAATACTATTTTTAAGCAGCAACCTCTTCAGAACTTCAGCTGCACATAAGCGCAGTTATTTTATCACCGATTTTCCAGTTGGCACTGCGTCTATTGTTTCCCTTTCGTCCTTGTCAATATGTCAAAGTTATAAGTATAGCACACAACAGTGCAGTGATAATATCCTGCAAAGTGGAGTACGTACACCGGGGAGCAAAAGTACACGGACCATGGGAGCGCGTGTGATAATGGGGATCTTCGTCGTCTTGTAGCGAGCCATCTGCTGTCGATAGCATTGCTCTGGCGAATCCGCGCCGAGAGCTACTCTCGACAACAGACGGCGCGTCACTAGATGGCGCAGACAATTTCGGCAGGCGCTCCAGTGGTCCATATACTTTTGCTCACGGATGTACGTATAGGACTCGGCACTTGCCGAGTAAGCTCCGACACTGAGGGGCAGATGTTCTCTGAACTCGGCCGCTTGAAACTGCTTGCCATACTCCTGTATTAACAAACGAGCCTCGACTTGAAGTTCGTCCTTCACTCGACCGAGTTTATCACAGCGCCGCCACCCGACTGAAAATGAGGAGGCGATTACCAAGCATTGCTGCTGATTATCGCTCAAGCGCGGTTACTTTTCTGCCTAGGACCAGCACTGCCGTCGACAATCTTGAGACAAGGTGAAGCGTTGAGTATAGGAAAGTTCTGGAATAAGGGAGATGACCGCCAACTTCACCTTGTCACCTTGATTGAGAGCCATGATTGAAGGAATGGCAAGGAGAGGCCCTAGCCGACCCTGCTGCTTTAACGAGTGTACGACGAAAGGGACGCCATTTTTTGGCAAAGGATTAGTTGATCAACATACGCGTTTCCATAGGGACGGGCGCCGGACCTCTATCGCTGCTGAAGAAAGTAACAGGACGAGCGCTGTCCCATGTACTTCTTTTTGCAGGAGAGCCTGTCCTGCAATTACGGAGCGGGTCTGTCTTCTGCAGCGAGCGCTAGTGGTGCTCGATCACCAACCCTGATGACGTATCAATATTTCTAAGGAATTTATGTAGCAAGAAACAGCAGTAGTAGTGGCGGGTGTAGTTTGATGACAAGAAAGACGCTTATTTCTGCAACATGTGAGAAAGCTTGGTGCAGCGTCGTTGAGGGAGGGTGGGGGGTCGGAGGTAAAGGAAAAGAGAATGAAAGAAAAGGAAGGGAGAGGCCACCTTCTCGAGCCATAGAACTCGCGACACCGAGCGCCCGGTCGGTATTTCTCTTTCCGCATTAGAAAAATCAGTGGATGCCCGGCTGCCCTTTAAATTCGTGCATAACGCCCCCCCCCCCTCTCCCTCTCTCTCACTTGCTTCTTGACGGAAAAGAAGTTCATCGGACGATACAAATATTGCGACATCGAGAAATCATCCAACAATGAATGCCTCTAGAGCCAACGTTGAGAAAGTCATTGATGCTTGTCGATGCCGTTATATCCTTAGGCACTTTTAGCTGGGCATTAACGATCCGCTCCGGTCAGACCGGCGGATGTACACGAACGCGTATAAGGAACTGTAGTGCGCGTGACTCAGTTAACACACAAACACGTTGAAAGAACTGTAGTGCGTGTGCGCAGAGCGGTCGTGCGACCGGCGGAACGTAGAACGCATCTCTCGCTCCGCTCGTGAAGCCAACTGACCGGAACGTGAAGGTGCGTCCACTTGGTTTCGCCGTCGTTTTGCAGCCAAGCTCACCGCGCCTCGGCAAGACGCGCTCGTCAAAAACACGAAATCTATGCAGTTCCTGCACTCACTCTGGACGCTACATATGCGAGGGGCTGAGAGTAAGCGACCCTCAGCTAAAAGAGCCTATTTTATAATTACGTGATCATTGTGGCGAAGGAAAACTTCGCCTCAGTTGTTGGTTTCCCAGTGTGCCCCTGACAGTTACCACTGTCGAAAGTGGTGGGGAGGCTCCGCTTCTCTGACTTTTCTCAGTGGGCGGGGGGGGGGGGGGGACGGGACGGGGGGGGGGGGGGTTGGCGCCCCCTTGCCACCCCGGTAGAGAGCCTATGGGGTTAGGTGCGCACACGCCATGCTTCGCTTGCTCCCCTTTTCCCAACAAAGGGAGGGCTACTGATTTTCAAAAATGTATTCGTTATTAAAAACCTGGTGTATCACATTGCCTTATTTCACATACTTGTTACCCAACTAGTGTTTCCTCGTCAGCTGTTTTCCCCGTGTTACCTTTTCGATCATCCGCTGTCTCCCGTAGCCTAATAGTATATTACCATTTTTTTTCTTGTACTAGGAAGCCGCCCGAGCCCAAGGGCTCGCGGCCGATGCCTAGGCCGGGGTTGAGGCCTACCCCAAGTCAAGTTCGCTGGACTTGAGTTATTTCTCTCTCTCTCTCTCTAGTATTATCCATATTGCGTTTCCTTTTCTTCCGCAGCGTTTCGACCTTCACTCTACTGTGGGCCGTGCAGTTCCACGGTGCTAGCATGTTCGCATGTTGTACATTGCCGTAAGACAGCCTACCCGGGCACAAGTAACAACCGTTGGAAAAATAAAGCTCGTTATAGTCGACCAGCCGGGGGTCCCATCTCGAACATCGATCAGAAAGTGAACGCGGCTTGCCAATCTCGGCAATATTTGGGTGAGCTAGCTTCAGGCATGTAGCCAGGAATTTTTCATGGAGGGGGGGGGGGGGCACTTGCCGATGGCCTTGATATTTGTGGAAACCACCGAATATTTCAGTAATTATTTCGGTAAACAGCACTGTATGTAAATAATGTCAATTTTTAAGTATGTTTAGCTTTGAGATTAATCTTCCCAACAGTACCATATTTTAATACGGACGATCTCGGGGAGGGGGGAGGGAAAGGGGAGGGTGCATGCGGGCCTTTAGGCCCTCCCCTTTTCCCCTCGCAATGGCTACAGGCCTGGCTAGCTTGCTACCTACGGCCATCTGCATCGCAATATAGATAATAAAAAATTCGCCAGAGCCCACGTATCGTGCGAATCGACGTTACGTGAACCTTGTGTCGGGAAGGTGGCTGTGACGCAATTCTTTACATTGAGCGAAACGTTACGAGATGGCGGTTAAAGGTAAAGAAATGACGGAAATGGTATACGCACACACTTATGCTGTGTGTATACCATTTGGAGGGCACGCGATTTTGAGAAAATGGAGGCTGTCAGGCGAAAAATGAACGGTTGGACTTGCTCAACACGATAAATTAATATACTGGTACCTCATTTCAATGAGTTATTATTGTAGTTGCGGCTGTTTTAAAGAGGAGCTGCTACGGTTTTCGTTATGCCGTTACGCGTTGGCCTAAACTATGATCCTCATGAATGGTCTCTGGCTTTTAAGCACGTGCAAGGCTATAAATAGGCCGGCGCGCTCCCTCTTCATCCTCATCTTCTGCTTCGCTGCCGGAATATGTTCGCCCGGCGCCCGCTCTCCCGCTGCGCCCAAATGTCCGGCCTGGGATATAATAACTTTGATGGGCGAGAGAACAAGTAGATAGAGAGAGAGGAAAGAAAGATAATTTCTTGAAGAGGCGGGATTCGAACCCGCGTGCCCCCGATCCAAAGGCAAGCATCGTAACAACTCGACTATCCAGGCACGGTAGCACAGCAGAACATGGCCTTGTGCAGTGTAGTATAGCGAGTGGGTGCGAAAGGAAAATGAGGCTGAGGAGGAGAGACGCGAGGGCGAGGAAGAGAGTTGAGAGTAAACAATAGCGCAGAAACAAAGAGAAAGAGAGAAGGAGAGAGTAACAAATTAAAAAAAAAAAACTAAGAAGCTTGCAGTTAGTCTTGAGACAGCGAAGCTGCACGATTGTGAAGTCAAATCTGGTTCCTTCTAGGTTGTTGCCAGGCTTTAGGTAGGTGATGCTAGGTTGTTTCTAGATTGCTTCTCAGCGAAGGGAGGTTCGCGTTAAACCACGGACACTCACAGACACGACACGGTTGTCCAAACTCCAGAGACAGAAACTCGCGCTGAAACCACGCGTTCGCACTTGTCATAGGGCTACGGGCACGTCGTATTGTTAGAGTAGAGTGTATATGCTACGCGGGGTGTTCGGCTCGCCGCCGTCGCCTCGCAGCCTTTGTTAGGTTAACTGTCGCCTTTCTCATTTTTCGTGGATCATTGGTGTAGTGGACTTAACCAATTTCTGTGGCACATACCCATTGATGATGATGAAGTTATCGTTAGGCCAAATATCGATATATCGTATAGGCACATTGGGAAGTGCCGTTCATGATGATGATAGTTCCTCTGATAGGCCGCACAAATTACGGTCAGCCTTAACAGGCTTTCCAAGCAACGCTTAGCGGCGCTGCTGCCTCGACAGCAGCGCCATCTCTGGCAGAAAAAGAGAAACTGGGGCGTGATCAGCGAGCGTTTTCCCTTCTCGCCACCGCGTTGCCGCTCGCTTCCGTGCACGTGCAGAGCTCTCCTCGCGGTGCACTTGCGGCGTCTCACAATGTACCGCGTGCAGTGCGGCTTCAAAAGGATCTTCAAGCTTGACTGGCACTTCCGCAAAGCGAAAATTTGATAAAATGAGGAAGGCTCGTCAATCACGTTAACGGTGAAGAGCAGACGATCGACGACAACCACGCCCGACTCAAAGCAAAATGCATTTCCCAAGTCGCGATTACACCGTGTAGGACGTATACCTCGAGGTAAGTCTCATTCTGTCACGTTAAAGATTAATAATGGTCCACATGCACTCCGAAATGAAGCCGTACACGCTATCGATGTTCTGCGGCGTGGACTACGAATCATATGATTGTTGTTTTGATATGGCATGCTTACAGTAGCAGCCGTGTACTTTCGTGAACAAACGTTTGCGGCGTGCGAAAAAAAGATTATACGGCCATGGCACTGCTTCCTGAGAAGGTTAGAGTCAAGTCCTCCGTGCCGCTGGAGAATCACCCGCCGATTAAGACGCGAGGCAGCTAGCTGAGCTTCAACCACTGTGAAGCAAGATGAACTGCTCGCCTCGTTTTTTCGGCTCTCGCGTCATGCTTGCAGTCTCTCTTTATGATACCGACTTGACAGGCGTATAAAACCTGTTGCGTGAACGCGGCTAGAAAATCGCACAAAGTCAGAAGGCGGTTAATTCAAGGTTGCAATTGCAAAGCATGTATGAAGTGCCAGTTATATTTAGCGGCTTAAATATATATCACCCCAATAAAGTGACAAAAACAAAGCAAACCTGCAGAACGATGTCAAAGCTTGCTGAAAATGCACAGACGTCCGTTCCGGCGTGATAAAGCAGCCTTCGCGACGCGTGAAATGCAGGCGCCGAACTTCTGACAATGTGCGGAGTTCAGTTGAATTCAACCAACCGCGCAACGCTAACGGTATAACGCGAATGTGAACGTTCAACAACGACGGGTAGGTCTCACGAGCACGGGGAATCAAAACACAAAGTTGCTTCACCTACAACCGTAACTGGACTTTAACAATGCGAGAAGACAGCGAGTAATCATTACTGTAGTCGCTGCGTGCATGCGCCCCGTTACTTACCGATTCAGGTAGTCGGAACGAACGAAAGCGATGAACTCAGACAGCCAAAATAGAAGGCGAAACAGCGCTGTCAGCTATCCACGCTTGCCGCCTTTATTTCTCGTGCGACACGCCCGGGAACCGATACAGTTTAACACGTGAATCGTGTGCCTTGTCTGCACTGTTGTGGCTGGCCACTAAACCGCAATACTTCGGACCACGCTTGCGCTTCCGCGGGGTCGCTTCTGCCATCGCGGAAATGCGCAGCTTCGCACAGCAAGCCTCTCGGTTCAACGTGCCGAGCTGACGGCCCCACAGTTACCCGCACCGAGAGAAGAACGCGAGCGCACGTGCGCTACCGCTACCGTGAAAGGGGCTGAGTCGGCCGCGCGACGGTTCAGAGTTTTCCGACAGAGCCGCAGCGCGGCTGGCGCGGCGCTGTCGTCGCGCCGCAAACTTGAGCTTGGGTTCCCTATAGCTTCCCTGTTAAAATGGTTGATAATTGAGAGCATTGTGCCATCGGCTATGGTAGAGCGATAACTCAGCGCGAATCCTGAAAGTGACCGAAGCTATCAGGAGCCGTATTTGGCATTGTACACAGGCCAGGAACAGTGTCAACGGAGCCAAGTGAAAGTACGTGCGTTTGAAATGAACTACCTGTGTAGCCACTGCTCTTTCCCTGGGTATCCTGCACATTTGTTTGTTAAGGGACAGATACGATTGCCTGTTCACGTAATGATACACGATTATTTCGAAGGTAAGTCACGCCATCCTTACATCTTTTAGAACAGGTGTCGTTTGTCTTTTGAGGCGGAGGTCCGAGTTGCATGAAGCCGACACGGCTGTGGCCGGACTGCAGAACGAGGGGGGGGGGGGGGCGGAGCCGCGCTGGCGGCTTTGCAGTCGAAGAGGAAAAATTGAGTTTGCTCGTCCTTTCACATGTTCGATTTAATTGCTGCCTGGATATGAAACAAGACCATCGTTGTTACCGGCAGCATTTGAAGTGTTGCTCTAAAGCACGTGGGTAAACCTCATATTCCTGGCATCTAGGTAGGAAAAATTTAGGATGAAGCATTGCGCAATGCGATTGAAAGAAAGAAAAGTTGTGGATTTGGTACGCACACGCCATGCTTCGCTTGTCCCCTTTTCCCAACAGAGGAAGGGCTACTGAATTAAAAACAAATTCCTTTTTGAAGTTGTTCCGCATCGACTGATACCGACCACGGTTGTAAGTGACTGGAAAGTTTTGTTTAAAAGCGCCAACGCACTTTCCTCTTGTGCGAGCTCGGGAAGGCCATTGCCGCCATGTAGGCGGCCGCTGGAACGCTGGTGTGTGCGTCGTGCGCGCGCTCGATGGCTCTTGCGAATGACCCCCCCGACGCAACTGCGCGTCCCGGACCCTCGAAGATGATGGACACGCAACGCCAAGACCTTGATAACATGGATTTTCAAGACTCCGCAGCTCACAGTTTCCCAACGCCAAGTGGACCCAGCGATCAGAACGCTGGGATCGACAGTCAACACCAAGCGGATGGAGCCTGGCAGACGGTGCTCACTCTGCGGAAGAAAAAAGCTCTTGCAAAAGAGAAGAAGGCCAAATCAGTGGATTTTTCGGGGACCTTGAACCACCAACAAGCTTCCACTGGTGAAGCAACCGGAAAACCTAAACACAAACCAACCTACAGGCGGCTACCCCCATTGCCCAAGGACGATTTTAAGATAGTGGTGCGACCACATCAGGGGCTACCGGTCAAGAATTTGACAAGTCCACTACTGGCGGATGCCGTGATTGCTGCTTGCGGCGGACAAATATCAGGTGACCAATTCTTGCTCAGAATCAAGCCAGGCTCCAACATCTTTATTGTGTCGACGCCACACCAGACAGTGGCGGACCACGTTAGACGCCTTACCACACTAAGCATAAACGGACGGCCACACTCAGTCAATGCCTACGTAGCGACAAGTGAAGGGACAACCAAGGGCGTAATTCATGGCTTGGACCCACACACGACGCCTGAAGCACTAAAAGCCAATCTACGAGTACGCACACAAGGGGTCGAAATTCTCCAAGCACGCATGTTTCGGAACACCAAAACGGCCGTTATCACCTTTTTTGGAGGGATTACACCTCGATACGTCTATTACAACGGCGGAGAACTTCCCTGCTATTCCTACAAAGTAACCACTCAGGTCTGCAAAGTGTGCCATCAAGTGGGTCATCGATCGGACGTCTGCCCCCAGCCGGACACTCCAGTGTGTCACGTATGTGGACAACGGGACCCTGTAGCCGGACACGATTGCACTCCCAAGTGTGCAGCTTGTGGCGAGGGTCACTTGACAGGAGACCGAAGTTGTAGGAAACGGCTCAAACCTCAACGAAACAGAACTCCGAAGGGTAGCTCGCACCAGCCTGCCCAGAATGACACCTCCATGAAGCCACCTCAACGCCTTCGTTGGTTGAGTTCCGACGATGGAGAATCTGCACCGGACCAATGGCCAGAGCTGCCTGGGACTCGCCCAAGTTCCAGATCTAGTTCCAGATCGAGATCCGGATCCCGGACACGGAAGAATTCTAATCGCAACACCCCACCTCATTCCCACTCACCCAAATCTCCTAAATCCGGGGCTTCCGGCTTTGCGACCAAGCAAGCGCCTGGTTATGACGAGGTGAGCTATGCACGAATCGCTTCTCCCGCTGCTCCAATAACGGCAAATCCCGAGTATCAAAAAATCGTTAACGAAAACAAGCTCCTCCGTGAGAGCTTGGAAGAAATGAAACGAGAGTTGGCCTCCCTCAAAGCTAACCGCGGTACGGAACCGAACAAAACAACACTTGCTAAAGCGGCCTGCACGCCTGGCCAGGTTACAACGACACCAAATACTATGGAAGGCACATTACAACAAGTAGTGCAGCAACTACAAAGCATGCAAAGTTTTCAGCAGCAGATGTATGCAGAATTCCAAAGTCTAAAAAGTTATGTCGATGAATCCATCGCCAGCATAAGGACCGTGGCTCTTAAACGAACAAAAAGCAGCCAGGGTGCTCCGTCTATTCGTCGTTCGAAGCCGCTCCCAACATCAGAGAGCGAAAGCACTATTCATGGCGAGTAGAACACGAGCACACCTCGACTATCTCGAAATTTGGCAATGGAATTGCCGCACCTTCCACAAACGGGCGGCGGCTCTGCAACAATTTCTTAATACGGCGCCAGTCAAACCTGATGTCATTTGTCTACAAGAGATCGGTAACAAGCCCGTCAAATTGAGCGGCTACTACACAATATCGAATCCAATATACCCTAAAGTCGCAACGTTGGTTCTCAAGGACATAGCGACTAGTATAGATTATATGGTAACTAGTAACATCAACCACCAAATCGTAAGAATATTACCGCAAAAGCGTACCAAAGCCAAAACCATAATCATTAACGTTTATAGCCCACCTAAACAAAAGAAGGCCGATTTTGAGGCACTCATTCGGTATGCCAAGAGTAATTCCAGCACCCAGGATCGACTACTACTACTTGGGGACTTCAATGCCCCTCACACTACCTGGGGTTACCGAAGAGATACTCCCAAAGGCCGCGAACTCGAGCGAGCGAGCGAGCGAGCGCGCAGGGCCTCCAACTTATCGTACTCCCACAACACCCGACGAGACTGGGCAACAGCGTTAGTGCAGACACCTTTCCTGATCTTGCATTCATAAGCAATATCGACGAGGTGTTCTGGAACAACCTAGGAGAGAATCTAGGCAGTGACCATTATATCTTGAGCGTGTCGATAGCCTCTCCGAAAATTCGGCAATCCTGTGGGCATGTGGTAATCACAGACTGGGAAAATTATCGTAAAGTGCCCATGCCTGATATTATACCCGATAGCGCTGAAGACTGGGCAACGCACATACGAGAGGCTCACAAAGCAACTTCTAAGCGGGTAGCGCTCACAGTGGAAACCCCGGTAGTCGACAGCCATCTGCTACATATGTGGGAAGCCAGGAGAGGGCTGACCAAACGATGGAAGAAACAGCGACTTAATCGAAAGCTGCGCCACAGAATTGCGGAGATATCCGAACGGGCAAACGCTTACGCACAGCAGTTGGAGACAGCCAGCTGGGCGTGTTTTTGCGACTCACTTCGCGAAACATTACACACCTCCAAGACATGGGCAATACTGCGCAGCATAATGGAACCTGGTAAAACCAAAACGGCCGCAAACCGCACTCTCAAAAAGCTCGCCGAAGAATTTCCAGGAACAGATGACGCTCTCCTGACTAAGCTCCGAGAGAAGTATGTAGGCCCGGTCACTACTCCCCCGTGCACCTTACCATACCGAGGGCAAGAAAATGCAGCGCTCGACGCACCGATAACCAGGTCAGAACTATTTGCTGCAGCCCAAGCAGCAAAGCGCAATACTGCCCCCGGACCTGATCAGTTAACAAACGCTATGATCCGGAACCTGAGCGACGAACACATCGAACAGCTTACTCGGTATTTTAATGAACAGGTATGGGAGAGAGGAGTGGTTCCACAACATTGGAAGGAAGCCAAAATCGTCCTTATTCCGAAACCAGGAAAAACTCACGCCCTACAAAATCTCAGACCAATATCACTAACATCCTGCCTTGGCAAATTATTTGAAAAGGTGATTCACACACGTCTCACGTCTTACATCGAAGATCGAAACCTTTTTCCAACTAACATGTTTGGATTTCGCCAACATTTATCAACGCAGGACGTTTTCCTACTCCTTCGGGAGGAGGTCCTTTGCAATACCACGGTTGGTACAGAGCATCTCGTCGTAGCTCTTGATTTGAAAAGCGCATTCGACACTATGTCACATGAGCTCATCTTATCTGAGCTAATTGACATCGGTTGTGGGCAAAAAATCTATAACTACGTCCGCTCTTTCCTGACCGCTCGCACTGCTACAATAGGCATAGGCACTACGCGCTCAGCTCCTTTCCACATGCCCAATAAAGGTACACCGCAGGGGGCGATACTCTCCCCCCTTCTCTTTAACATCGGCATGAGACGCTTAGCCAAATACCTCGACGGCATTCCAGGGCTAGGGTATGCGTTATATGCGGACGACGTTACCCTATGGGCCGCCAGTGGCTCTTTAGGACAAAAAGAACAAATCCTACAAGACGCAGTGACCGCTGTTGAAAACTTCGCTCGCCGCAGCGGAATGAGCTGTGCCCCCGAAAAATCTGAATTTATTAGAATCCGAGGCCGAGGCCGTAGAATTCACGAGCCGGTCAACCTCTTTCTAGGAGACTACCAGATAAAAGAGGTCCAGAAAATGCGAGTCCTCGGACTCTGGCTTCAGAGTAACAAGCGAGTGGACCACACAATCAAAACTCTCCGAACAACGGTGAAGCAGATCTCCCGTATGATTTATAGAGTCACCTATCACCGAAAAGGTTTCAAGGAAGCTGAGACGCTCCGGCTTGTTCAGGCTTTTGTCCTCAGTCGGCTGACATATAGTCTTCCGTTCCAGGACCCCAATAAGACAGATCTAAAGGCCCTAGATGCATTGATCCGAACATCGTACAAAGCGGCTCTCGGCCTACCTATCGGAACATCCACTGAACGCCTAGAAGCCCTCGGTATCCACAATAATTATGAGGAGCTACGCGCGGCAGTGCTCATTTCTCAACGCGAAAGGCTTAGCTTAACCACTCCTGGAAGAAAATTGCTATGCCGTGTAGGTTACCCATCTCGTCCTCAGTATGCGGGAGAAGAACTGGAGTCCATGGCTAAACAGGTACGTGAAAGGATCTTAGTAGCCCCTATTCCCAAAAACATGAGCCCACAATACGACAAAGGTCGTAGAAGCGCTCGAGCTCGCAAGTTACAGCGGCAATTCGGGGGAAATCCTGACACGGTGTACACAGATGTCGCCCGATCCGGTACCAACAAGTACGCCCTCGCAGTCGTAGGAGCGGCCGCAGGTCAAGGGCTTCTGACATGCGCCACTACTCGAGCTGCGTCCGCGAATACCGCAGAAGCTTCAGCCATCGCGCTAGCTATTAAAACTAAGGATATCCTGGGACAATCATCACTTATTCTTACCGATTCCAAGGTCGCATGTAGACTCTTTCTCACCGGGAGACTACCACACAGCACCATTCGCCTATTAGGACCCGACCTAACGCAGGACCATGCGATCATCTGGTGCCCGGCTCACGCAGGACTCGATGGCAATGAGAGAGCGGACGGCGCAGCTCGTGCTTTTATCAACCGAGCGGCCGACCACTCCGACGAAAGCCCTTTCTTACCGCGAGACATCCTTGAGCACCAACGGCTTGAGCGACGACAGTACAGTCCACCCCACCCTGATCTATCCGGGCGGGACTCTTACGACTGGCGCCGCATACAAACACATACATATCCGAACCTTTCTTTGAAACATGCCATTCACCCCACAATGTACAGTGATAGCTGTCCGTGGTGCGGAGGCAGGCCCACTCTCGCCCACATAACGTGGGATTGCCAGAACAGGCCACCCGAAATTAACTCGCCGCAAATAGCCGGCAAAATTTCCGGAAGGGAGCAGTGGGAGACTTTGCTCGCCAGCGGGGATCGGGTGGTGCAACTAGCACTCCTCGACCAGGCGCGGCGGGCCGCTCAAGCCAGTGGAGCCCTGGCATAGGGGCCCCACGCACCCGCTCCCTAAACACTTTTTTCTTTTCTTTTTTCCCTCAATAAACGTTTTGATATATATATTCGTCCGCTGTCTACCGTAGCCTATTCGTATGTTGTCTTACCATATTTTTCTTTTCTTGTACTACAATTATTTATATTTCTTCTTCTTTTTGTCAAACGCGTTTCGACCTTCACTCTAGAGTGGGTCGTGCAATTCCACGGTGGTAACATATTTGCACGTTGTACAATGCCGCAAAATAGCCTAGACGGGCATAGGTAACAGCCGCTGCACAAATAAAGTTTGTGGCACTCAACCAGCCGGCGGTCCCACCACGAACATCAATCAGAGAAAGTGAACCCATTGGGTTGAGCTGGCTTCAGGCACGTAGCCAGTAATTTTTTCCGGAGGGGGTAAGGGGGGCACTTGCCGAAGGCCTTCACTATTTGAGAAAAACACCTATTTTTCCGTAGCAGGAGATATTATAATTATAATTATATTATAATTATAATTATATTATAATTATTGGTGCTCCGGCAACACTGGGCGCATCCGCCATTTTTTGTTGGGCGCCGTAGCGGAATCGTCTGCTAGCGTCTCCATGAGGACAGGCCACGGAGAGCCTGAGCCGCAGTAGTTGGCGAAGTTTTCGGACCAAGAAAATGCAGCTGTTCCTTTTGTTATCCAGCGCCGAACGGTCAGCGGACGTCACTGTGCTGCCACAAATCGAAGAGAACTCAATATCGGAGCTGCGCGCGCTTAGAAACTCATCCGGGCGGCAGCTGCAAGAGGGGCACCACTTCGCAAAGCCGAGCTGCAGTTCTCTAGTCGCGTGCGCTTGCGATCTGAGATAGGCGTTCAAGAAAAGTGTTCGTTGCAGACGAGGGGTGACTTTCAAACCTCTACGATAACCTTGCACTGCAGTGTATCGTGTTTCACACGAGGGTTGCCAGGTCGAAAAGACAAGAAATATCCAGAAAATGTTGAAAAACTAGCTAGAAAGTAGCCAACTTGAGCCAAGGACAGCAAAAATGCCAAAAGTAACCACGCGAGTTCGAAAACATGTATGATGTTGTTGTTTAAAAGACTAAACGCAAAAGCCTTTCGTCAAAAGTGTAAATAAGTAGAGCATGAACGCTTCAACATCACAACTGCTGAGTCTGCATCATATACTGTTGACTTTATCAATAACTTCATGCAGGATTACGAAAGCCAACTCTCCAGGCGTGTTGCATGACTTTTCTTAAAAGGACTGGTAATAACGACAATAAAATGTGTATACGGCATGAATGTGCCCAATACCGCAGTTGCTGGGATTGAAGCATAAGTTGTAGTCATTTTCGCAATCATTCTTTGCGTGGTGACCAAGAGTCGCAGTCCGTACATAATACTAAGAAATGACACAAGCAGGTCGTCGTATATCCAATGTCTAATGTCATTGAGTTCAGAGCACCCAGGATGCGGGCGCCTTTGGTTGTCCTGTTAATTCACTTCCAATTACGGTTTAAATTAGCTCTCAGCAACAGGTGGTCAACAAAATGAGTTCAATCCAACAGTTTTCCCTGAGACCCAGCCATGTATCCAAAAGCCTTTTCTTCGTTGCGATGAAAACAGCGGGAAAATAGGACGCAGGGTAAGAATCAAACGACACAAGCGCGGCACTTACGGCTTCAAGATAAATAAATAGAGAGAGAGAGAGGCAGGAAGACAGAGAGAGAAATGTGACATCAGGTCATCTTTTATTCTGTTTTTTTTTTGTCGGTGCGTTGCGCCAACTTCTTTTTTGCAAATTAGCAATGTGACGTTTGATTCTTACCCTCCGTCCTGTCCACGCGCTGTTTTGATTGCTGTAACATGGCCTCCGAGATTGGCCGGCGGCGCGCCGTGCTGCCGGCTAATCTCGGAGGCCATGGCTGTAACATGCGCCAACTGGCCCTTCAAGACAACCTTCTGCCTTTTCTTTTATTTTCGTTCGTGAGGTCTGCTTGAGTGGCAGGTTATAAGCATGTTCATTTTTATATTTATTTTGATCCCCTTACTCCTGCTTATGCCACTGAGCAATCCTTTTTATTAAATTTTTACCCTGTGTAATGCAAGTGCCAAATTAAATTTTGGTATCTGGAAACACTCTTTTGCCGCTGTGTTTTAGCGCTGCGTAGTCGAACGCCAGCGGCTGCGACATCACTAGATATTGATAATTTGACTTAAACCGAGGACACAAGAAAGTAGCCAAAAATTAGTCAAGTAGCCAATTCTGGCAACCTTGTTTTCCAGTGAGATTTCATACACGCGTTATAAACACTCGTCAGATATCGACGCCATGTTTCTGCGCGACCTGTGAAACGCTGTGCTGCTTTCCTCAGTTCAATTATTTAGCCACAAGAATCTCTACACCCTCCATAGTTGTGTGTGTCGTGCTTGTTTTTTTTTTCTCGAAATAAACAAGACATGGACATGGCCATGAGCTGTGCGCCGCAAGCCAAACTAAAATGCTGATCGCGCGTTTAAACTGTATGCAAAGAGAGCGACCCGAGTAGTGCTGTTTTACAGCTCACTGGTTGTTTATAATGTTTTGTGGTCGCAACCTATCGCGCGGATTTAGTATTGTCGTTCTGGTTTTCTGAACGCTATCTGTGTGCGTTCATACCATATCTTATTAAAATATTGTGCTATTTGTTTTCGCATGCCACGGATGCGTGCGTAACTGCACGCTATTGCAAAGAGCGTGCGAAGGCCCGCGATCAGCGGAAAGATGAGTGCGACGATCCACCGAACAAACAGCTCCATCTATACTGTACGGCTCCGTAACTCTTCGCTCCGCGTACGCAGCGCACGCTGACCGAAGAATGCAAAAGAAAAATGAAAGGAGACGGATAAGGTGGTGCAAAGCGAAGGGCAGACGCGGCATGCGGACTATGTAGCTTGCTATGTTCTTCGGCGCACACTGCCTTGTGAAGCTTGCAAAGAGATGCCTGTTGGAATCTTTGCGCCGATCGAGTCTCGTGCGGCGGCACTGATTTACCGCGGACGCGTGCAGCAGCGTTTGTGGCACTGCGGAGGACCAAATAAAAGTTTATCCAATCCAATCCAATACAAGTTTATATGCGTAAATCATTGCTTTCGTAGATCTGGAACGCCGACAAGCGAACGTTGATCAATCATGCTCTCACGCATGTTCGACGTCGGCTGTCTCTTTTAAAATGCATATATCGTAATATATTGTTCGGCAAGTCTAGCTTACGTTGTAGGTGCGCAACTAAATTGTACGGAGAACGAAGGAGTGAGGTTGAAGAGCGCTTACGCGCGCGCCGATCATTTCCGAACCAAAGCACAGTACCGATCTTTTTGACGAAAAAAGTTCGCGTCGGCAAATTCTTTACCTTCGTTCAGGTAACTGATAAATTCGATTAAATATAGTGTTACCTTGTTACAGGCATTTTCAGGGCTCCCTCTTTGCCTGAACAGTGCACAAATTTTAACCTGCCCAACTTAAATTGGAACACTGATCCACCAAGCTTATCACCTTTTTCAGCACAGGCCAAGGATTTCGTAGATATGTGTTCTGTTTTTGGACTGTGTCAACTGGTGACCCAGCCTACAAGAATAACCAGTACCACTTCAAGTACACTTGACCTAATATTGTCTAACTTGCCCGATTTAGCCTCTGAAATCACTTATATGCCTGGTATCAGTGATCATTCTCTGCTGGCTTTTCACCTTAAAATGCCACCCCCAAAACGAACCAAAGTGAAAAAAATCATAGTCGATTTCAATAAAGCAAATTTTGATGCCATTAATGATGAACTGTCGAACTTCGTTGTTTCCTTTTTTATCCAGTTCAGTGATCGCTCTGTCCAATCGAACTGGGATATTTTTGCTGCAAAAGTAGACGAACTTACTAAGAAATACATTCCTAACCGAACCATCATTTCTAATCACCAGGCACCATGGTACAACACCTACATCAAACGCCTATCTAACCGTAAAAAACGACTTTACAGATCAGCAAAACTAGCGCCTTCTGAAGACCGTTGGGCGATTTACAAAATTGCGCACAACGCTTACCTTACCGCCTTAAAATCCTCCAAGTTACATTTTCTTTCTCGAACTCTCCCAGATATGCTTGCAAATAATGTACGTAAATTTTGGCGCTTAATTAACCCTTTACCAGATAACAGCATAGTTCTAGTAGATGATTTGGACAATCCAGTTCCTACTGACATGTGCGCCGATCTTCTTAATGACACTTTTAAAAACAACTCCATCCTACCCCATGTGCAGAACTTCAATTATATTGCCATGCCACCAATTTCCATTCATCATTCCGGTATCGCTAAACTCATAAATAACTTGCCCATTCACTCATCCCCTGGCCCTGACAATATTGGTACCAAATTTCTGAAAAGCAGCGTTACTTACAGTTCAGTGATACTAACAAAAATTTTTCAACAGTCCTTAGATACATCAACCATTACTGCACAATGGAAAATCGGGAGGGTGGTTCCAATCTTTAAGTCGGGTAATAAACACTCTCCGAAAAATTATCGCCCTATTTCGTTAACAAGCACTTCCTGTAAGTTATTAGAACATGTCATTTTCACCAACCTCATTAACTTCCTTGAATCGAATTCTTTTTTTACACCAGCACAACATGGTTTTCGCAAACATTTTTCATGCGAAACACAGCTCATATATTTCACTCACAAACTGCATCAGATTTTAGACCGTTCATCATGTACTGATTGCATTTTTTTAGACTTCAGTAGGGCTTTCGATAAAGTCTGTCACCAACTACTACTCTTCAAACTGAGCCTACTAAATATTGACAATAGTTTACTCAAGTGGATTGAGTGTTTCTTGTATAACCATGTTCAATACGTTACTGCTAACAATCACAGTTCGTCATCTGCTGCGGTCCACTCAGGTGTACCGCAAGGGTCAGTTCTTGGTCCACTTTTGTTTCTAATTTATATTAATGACCTCACGTCTTCACTTTCTTCTAACATTCATCTTTTTGCAGATGACTGCGTCATTTTTCGTGAAATAACCAGTAATAATGACAGTTTAAGCCTCCAATCTGACCTTAACACCGTAGCAGCTTGGTGCAGCACATGGCGAATGGACTTAAACATCGCTAAATGTAAGGTAATGCGCGTAACTAGATCTGCTAAGACCCCACCAAAATACTACTTAAGCAACGTCCCGCTTGATCCAGTCATCTCGTATAAATACATCCGCATTCTTATCACATCTAACTTGTCTTGGGTACCCCACATCGCATACATTACTAATAATGCTAATCGCATGTTAGGCTACATACGTCGCAACTTTTCAAAAGCACCATCTGCACTAAAACTACTGTTGTATAAAACATTAATACGTTCCAAACTTGAATATGCATCATCAGTGTGGGATCCTTACCACGATAACTTGGTTACTTCACTTGAGCTCGTACAGAATAACTCCGCCCGTTTCATACTTTCTAACTACAATCGCATCGCCAGTATTAGTTCAATGAAATCCAGCCTAGGCCTTCCTTCCCTTGCATCCCGTCAGAAAATATCTCGTTTGAGCACATTCCACAAATTATTCCATCATCCCACCCTACATAACCAGCTAATCCTCAATCCTCAGTACATATCTCATCGCATCGACCATCGCCATAAGGTTGGCATCGCATCCTGCAACTCCCAGTGTTTTTATCGATCATTCATACCTCGTACATCAGTATATTGGAACCACCTTCCCGAAGACATCGTCACTGTTACTAATAACAATATTTTCCGTCAAACATTACTGAGTATTGTATGAGTTAAACGTTACTCAAAATTGTATTATGTTCACCGTCGTTGCACAGCTACTATTGTATAATCAGGAGTTTTTCTTTATTTTTATTTGTTGCATTGTTTATTCTCATGCTGTATTTTCTCTGCTGTACATTATGCTGTATATATGTATTTTCTATGCTGTATATTCTCATGCTGTATTTTCTTTTCTTTTTTTTCTTGTAAACTTTATTTCCACTCCCCTCTATAATGCCATATGGCCCTGAGGGTAAATAAAATGAAAATGAAAATGAAAATGAAATAATTGGGAAGTCATCGGAGAACGAAGATGAAAACCAATAGGTAACACCTGAAAGGCTGCGATATGCGACTGGTTTCGTTTTCGCGGCCAACAAAACATGGCGGATTGAGCTTGTCGGTTTGTCGACAGATGGCGCTGTACATTTTGAGTATCCCCTATTCTTTTCGGTAAAAATCGCAGTATGTAAATTATGTGACATTTAAAAAGAATTTTATTAATATTTCATTTTTCGACCTTTGAGATTAATCTTCTTTAATAGTATTATATTTTAGTACGGACAATCTCGCGTGGGGCAGGGTGATGGGATCCTAGAGCTTACTTATATTGTATATCATACTTACGTTATCATAGTATTCTATAAAAGGTATATTTCTTTACATTTGGCAGAACAAAGTCAAGTGCGTATGATTCACAAGTTAACTGAAAATCTGATAATCGAAAGAAAACTATGTAACAGAGTTTAAGGAATCACCACAATATCGTGTCACAGCAGTGCAACTATACACATAGGAATATTAAGGAAAACTCTCAGTCTCCCGAAAACTCTTAGCTTTTCCTCGCGTCGATGTGTCCTAAGTTGAGCACGACACCGTGCAAGTCCTTCTCAGCGCCGACTACTTGATGTTCCTGCAATCCGCCACGTTGGTAAAACTCTTTATGAAGTCATTCAGCTTGCGGAGCATCATCAGCCTCTTGTACTGGCCGGTGTAGTTCCCAACGGGGCATGGGTTCATGTCACTGTCAGCGTCGATGTCGTAGACGCCGAGCCCAAACTGTATATTCGCAAGGCCGGCCTTGAAATCGCATAGCTGGAAAGTATCCAGAGAACAAAGAAAAAAAAATGTCAGCGGGTCACACTCTGGAATGCGTGCTTCACACTTGGTAATGCATTTGGTTATACAATCACGGACCAGACTTCTTGCAAAATATAATACGCCGCAGTGTGAAACGCGGGCATTAAATTACCTTGACATTCTCTCTGTAAGGTTTGTGCTCCTGAGGAGTTGTAGCGCTGCCTCGTGGATCGGCGCAGCTTTGATCAAGCAACGACGTTATCTGACCACGTCAGCATATGACGCCAAGGTGACGTCGCGAATTTTCGTGATACGTGACGTTATGAAGCCACACGATGACGTCGCAACAAGCGGTTCCCTCTCCACACACCTCTCTCACAGAAGGTCACGCGGGTGTTTGTGCCTCTTGGACTCAAATCTTTCACAAAAGATGCAGTCCTGTCACTCGGGACAAGCACGAAACATGACGATCTTTATTTGTCATTAACTCAATCTCACAATTGTCACGACAAAAAGACAGTATATCGTTAATTGCATCCTTATGATCTCAAATTAAGAAATTATTTATTGCCTTCCAATTCCTAAATAGAATAGTTTATGGTCAATAGAGCCTGACTGTATTTTCGACTAACCAGTTTATCAGAAATATTTGTTGTTAGTTCAGCGAATCACTTCTTCGGGCCGAGTGTTATCTTCTGCAGAATAAGTGACTACACTAGAACAATTCATCCGATATAGCATAATTCGTAGTTTTCATAAAGCCAGTTTAACCTTGGCGACATAAAAAATCCGTCGTGCGCAAGGTCGCCATCAGAGAAGAGGGGGAAGAATGGTATATTTGGAACATCCCTAACAAAATACAAAAATCTACGTCCGCATAGTCTCTAGAGAACAAGTGCGCCTAGGACGCGACGGTCGCGTTTCCATGGAGACGAAATGCTAGTGGCTTGTGCACTTCATATTAGGTGCAGGTGAAAGAAACGCAGGTGGTCGAAGTTTCCGAATTCCTCCACTACGGTATGCCTGATAATCAGAGCCTGTTTGCGCCACGCAAAACCCCACCAGTGAATACAAAAAACCCGCCGATAACAAGCTCCGCATGATGTGACGTGGCCTCCGTGATCAGCTTCGGCAGCGGTGCGCTGCCGCAGCTCATCGCGGAGGCCACATATATTGCAAATTATCTATGCGAAATGCCTCGAGGAGGAGAACGTTTCTTGAAAGGAAAAATACATTTCTTGGTAGTTTTATTTATGCAGACGGGTGGACGAATGGGAAAGAAGTAAGCAGCAAAAGCGAGAGTAGTTTCCGAAATAAAGCCACACTTGGCATTCAGTAATCTGTGCTCTTATCAATTGTGAGTGCGAATAGATTTACACGAATGAATAAGCGCTGAATCTCAGTTATTCTTTGCAGCAGGGATCTCAAACTCACTTCAGCTAGCGGCCCGCAGTCACAAAACTTTAGTCTTCCAATGCGCCGGTATGATGGAGCTTGGAGCAGGGGGATGGAGGGGGGGGTGGGAGTGTTGCCATATAAAAGAAGGCCTTTTCCATGTTTCCTATATGGGTCAGTGTTGAAGCGGACTAAGCGTCAGGTTTCAAGAAACATATCGATATTCATCTCCAGAATGAGTGAAATCGGGATGCCGATCCTGAAATACAGAGTTTTTGCATGTGCCTCGCCATAGCAACCGACATCCGCAGTGTCGGTTTGGTCTCCTCGCCCGCGCACCCCTCTCTGTCGGTCGGCAAGGGCCGACAAGCGCGCGGGCCTCGGGACCTCAACTACTATCGCGTGACTCAAGCAGCAATACGAAGAGAAATGTGGAGAGCGTGCCGCTACTTGCCGCGCGGGACACCGGCGCGGCATGCTTTTCGCTCGACAAGCCTTTTTTAACCGCGTTCAGACAAGACATTCTTTTAAGTAGCACTCTCCTTGGACTGATAGGACTATTTTGCACGACGCCGTAATTGTAACCATAGCGCTGAAATCACGTGGAAAATTATGCGCATCTTCAAGTGACAGTCTCGAAGTGTGTTTAAACAGGGCAGCTGGTGCCATCAGCGCAGCGCAGCCATCAGCGTGCCTTTCATCCGCTTTCGCCAATGCCCGGCACGCCCTTCCTCTCTCACGAGCACCACCCGCGCTCGAGCGCGCGCTACGGCTGGTGTACTTCTTCCACCGGCACAGCCTCTCGAGCACCTGCTCTCTCCTCTCCACACCACCTGCTTTGCTCCCACCATAGTTTCGCCTTTGCTCTCCTCCTCTCTACCCAACTTCACCCTCCCGACTTCTCTACCCTTTCTCTACCAGGCTCAACTCGGTACACTACGCTTTCCTCTCACCCACATAGCTTTACCCACGCCCTCCCTCTCGTCAGGCTTCGCTCTAGTAGCTGGGCTAGAAAGTGCGGACGACGGATGCCGAGGTATTGGCCTCGCATTTAAACAGCTCTGCTGTTAAAATAAAGACTACATGAATGGGTGGTGACTCTCGAAAGTCGAAAGTCTCCGCAATTGTCGTAACTCTCATTGCCCAGGTAAATTGAGCGCCGTGGTTCAAATAATTGTCTCTAACTAAGCGAAAACTCTGCATTCTTGCAAGGTGCTGGATGTTCCAAACTGCTGCACTTTTAAATGCCGGCGCTACATTTTCACTTACCTTATATCTCAGGGTACTCTCCGTATCGAAAGAGAAGATCTTGTCTTCGTTTGCGACGTAGATATTCTGCTGTGTAGATTTGTGCTTGTATTGGCCGGATGTCTGGCAGAGCTTCGGTTGACCAAAAATATAAAAGAGCACGGAAGGTAAATATGAATAACAGGCAAAAATAATTAAGTTCATGGAAAGAACAGACAGTTTTTTGTGAACAGCTGGGATCGTTGTGGCACCTGGCGGAACAAATCTGAACAACACGTTTCTTTCTATGGGGCCTCTGAGATCTGCTATTGTAGCGCAGCGATGCAAAATGTTAACCTAACGAATACAGCAGGGCATACGAACGCCAAAGTGCTAGTGCCGCTACCCGGTACCTAAGTCAAGGTACCGGGTAGGGTGGCAGGGGTGAAGTACTTTAGGGTCTCGGGGTGTCGGCGTGCATCGTTGTGTCCTGTCATGATTTCCTTGAGCTCAAGAGAGGGCGCCACCGCCTCAGCGGTTGCCGTGTGGCGAGAGAGAGCGAACGGCGCGTGTCGACCATGGAAACGCCCTTTCTGCGATGAAGACTGAACAACCAGCTCGCAAGGAACGAGAACGCGCCCTCGCCCGCGAGAGACTACGCCGACGCAGGCAGCGTCTGCTAGCGAGTTTCTGACTAAAAATGCGACAGATCCCACGCACTGTGGGAATTGATGTAATACGAAGCAGCCGGCAAAGAGTTGCTACATCCCTTGTTTGTCTTTGAGGCAAGTGAAGTCATTCATGCCATGCCATCTAGTTCACTATACATCATCACTATACGTCACTATACATCAGATAGATAGGCTCAAAGTCGCAGAAGTTCGCTAAGAAATGCTTCGCATTTAAAAACCGATTGCTGGCGCCGCACAACCGCTCACCGGCCACCCCGTATATATAGGCACTGGATCTTGACCTGCAATGTAGTGCCGGTAAGAGATTTCTGTTGTGCGTAGTTAAACAATAAAGGTTCGCAGCGTGCACGTTAACTAAAAGCTGACCACGGGTCTTTGTGTCTAATCTTTCTTCTGTCTCTCATGGCCTATTAGCAGTAATTCTGCTGTGGGAAACACCGGCGCACACTGCATGCTTCGCCCCTCCACAGGTTTCACGTTAGTGGAGCTGAAATAAGCTTCCCTACATGCTTCGCCCCTCCCCAATTTTTTCGACTCGCGACATGTAAGGCTTTCACCGGAATGGAATTTAGTGCATCACTGTACAAAAAGAAATACTCACAGAGTACGTTGGCTTGTCCTCCACGTTGGCAAAGGTGTCGCATGCATCGAAAATTGTTGGACCGCGTTCGCGTTTAGCAGCCGCCGTGAACCAACGGCCCTTGAGGGTCGCGGACACAGCCATAGGGATCGTTACGTTTACAGTGGAATTACGAAGATACTGAAGAAACGTCGCCGAGTCGTTCTGTGGGAGCGAAGACAAAGAACGGCATTGAGCGTTTTCGTAATGCGTCACTCTTAAAACGTTTACCACCCTTAAGTGCGCTTGTTAGTGCCGCGGCAAACACGAAAGCTCAGCATTAACGATGCAAATGAGACAGTGAGCAGAAGGAGTTGACAATGATGTTCATTTATTTCCTTATTTCACTCATACTGCGACCCTTTCCACCAGGATCTGTGTTCGGCTGCTGAGCCGAAGGTCACGGATGCGATCCCGGCCCCGGCGGTCGCATTTCGATGGATATGAAGAGCTAGAGGCCCGTGTACTGTGCGATGTCAATGCACGGTAAAGAACACCATATGGTTTAAATTTCCGGAGCCCTCCACTTAGGCGTGCCCAGGCCCGTATTCCGAATTCTATCGCGAGAGGGGGGGGGGGCACTTGCCTTTATTATTTGAGAAAAAACCTATTTTCATCATTAATTTTGGGGAAAACACCACCTTCATCAAAATATCGGGATGGGACCTAGGGCAAGCCCTCTGGCTACGGGCATGGGCGTGCCTCATAATCATATCATGGTTATGGAACGTAAACCCTCAAATATTCTTAGTTACATTAATATTCTTATTATTCTAATTATTGTCATTAACAATAAAAATATTAATAATATCTTCATCACCAGATCTAGGCCCGTGGGAACTTTTAATGACGCAAAAACAAGAACCACACACTAAGTATGGGATTGCTGTAAAACTGCAGAATAGACAAAGCGGAAAGGAATATACACCATAATAATTTGAAAGAAGGAAGTAATCCGAAGAAAGATGTAGTTCAGTGCTGTGTACTGATATCGCAATGTATCGCCCATCAAAATGTGGCAAAGAAATTTGAAGGTCGCCTATTAGTTTTATTTGTGGACCTGTAAGTCTTCTATCACAAATCTGATATTGAGCGGTTGGTAGGCATATCAGTGCATGCAGTTAGAACAAAGTAAACGTGCTAAGAGGTTTATTGCAAAGAATATGGCAAGAACAAGCAGCGGTCAGCAGCGTTCGGCCAAGCGCAGCAACCACGAGCTCATGCCGATGGTGATGCCGCTCCAGCGCAGAGCAATGCCGCTGAGGCCACTCTTCTTCTTTACATTGCCCTCCGCAGAAAAAGGCGCCATCCTGGCGGCTTAGGGTGAGGACACAACGATTGGGTCGTAGTACGGCTTAATACGAGAGACGTGGACCAGTTCGCGGCCCCGATAGCGTAGATCTGTCGATGGTGTGATGGGCTCCACGAGGTAATTGACGGAGGACGTTTGCTCTACAACGCGGTATGGTCCGAGGTATTTGGCAACGAGTTTTGCGGAGCGGCCGGGTGCGTAGCGGGTACCCGAAGCCATACCAAAGAGCCAGGGGGAAAAGTTGGTGCCGAACGGTCTCCAGGTTGACGGGATTGCCGCTGCCACTGGTCCTCGGTAGAAAATGAGCGGGCAAGCTGGCGGCATTCTTCAGCATGTCGGGCAGCTTCGGACAGGGGGTACTTTCGGACTCGTCAGGTTTATATGGAAGAATGGTGGCAATTGTATGGACGGTTCTCGTCCGTATAGAAGAAAGTACGGAGAAAATCCAGTAGTAGCTTGTGCCGCAGTATTGTAAGCGTAGGTGACGAAAGGGAGAACTTGGTCCCAATTTGAATGATCAGAGGCGACGTACATTGATAGCATATCGCCAAGAGTACGGTTGAAGCGCTCTATCATGCCGTTCGTTTGCGGATGATACGCTGTACTTGTGCGGTGCACGATTCGGCATTCGTCAAGTAGTGCCTCAAAGCGTCGGCAAGGAAGGCACGCGCCCTCTATCGCTTAGGAGCTCGCGAGGGGCGCCATGTCGCAGAACGAAATGTCGCAACAGAAACGTGGCAACGTCACGGGCTGTGGCAGTCGGCAGTGCGGCTGTTTCGGCATAGCGCGTCATGATGCCGTCACGTTTACCACCAAAAAGAAAAAAAATCAGTATGCCATTTCCCAGACTAACTGAACCAATCTTGAAGCTTAAAAATCAGGTGATGCCATACGGCCAACCAAGCATTTGCATCGCTACAAGCGAACTCCGGAGATTTTCCGATGTCAGTGCATCCGATGAAATTAACCAGTTACGTTGCCTCTGCGCATTAACAGCATTCGTGCAAAAGAAGTGGCTCGAGGGATTTTAACACGACAGCGTTAAAGAATTCTTTTGGCAGATATTCCAGCGTCGGCGTCATTGATAGTGAGCAAAAAATCAGCGTTCTGCGTTAGCGAAAATTTGAAATTGATACAAATAAATAATAAAGTTTTTCGAGTGCGAATCGAACCCAGCACATCTGCGTGGCAAGTAGATGTGCTACCACATAGCCACGCCTGTGTTGAAAGAATGTCGTTTAGTGCTAGGAGTCTCCTTAACGCATGTAATGCTGCGTAAGAGAAGCGTAACATCGTATTAGGGCCAAAAAATGTGCATTGCGCTAAGAGTGGTTGGTTTAATGGCGCACCAATTACAGAGCGCAAGAGCATGATTAATCATCATTATTATCAACAGCATCAATCATGTGCGTAGGCGCGCAGGTGCGCGTTGTGCCTTCCGGACGCGTGGTGGCTACTTGGCCAAATCGCAAGAAGGAAAAATTATGGTGTAGGGGATACTTTGCAACTGTACTTGCGGTATGCATTCTATAGGAGAGCTTGAAACGGCCAATGTTACGGACAATGACGTTCCTTTTCTTGCGGCACGGTGTCCACCGAGAAGCGAAGTCAGGCTAGCGATTCAGAGGGCGATGCTAACGGGACCCGATTACGCTATTGCGTTCTGCACTTCAAGGCGAAGCTCGAGCGTCTTTCAAGTTTTTTTATCGCATGTTCTAGCTGTCCAGAACCAAGCAACCAGCAACCCTCCGTCGTTGAACACACGCACGAAGAACTATATATAATATATATATATATATATATATATATATATATAATATATATATATATATATATATATATATATATATATATATATATATATATCAAAAAGCGTCGTCAGGTGCTCACCATAGTAGAGAAGTAACTTGTGTTGTATGCGTCCGCATGGGTGTATACCAACGGTGGCAGCATGAAGCACGGGAATGCGCCGGCTTTGTTGTACGGTAGAAGGCCGAAGTTCGCGTACGAATGTGTGGCTGACGATGACCAAATGCGTTGGCCCGTTGACACTGGAACCAGGCAGGTCTAAGTTGTCATATCTTCCCACATTGAGCAGGTACGACAAAGAGCTTACAAATGCGCAAAATTTCGTTTTTGTTCTTCTACAAATGCGGATAGTATTTCTGTAGCTTGCCGTACGGGCGTACAAATGGGCAAGATATGTGGCCGGTGACGTCACACACACATGCAACTGTGTGAAGTCACAGAACGAAAATGTAATCGGTACGCTAATGTGCCCTATATTTACTTTAAGACATTGTCCGTAGATTTGCTTACTTCTCTTTTTCTTTTCCTAACTTTGCGCTGCGGCATAGCTGTTTCTTTAGATAATCATTCGGCTTATCGAAAATAAAATGCCAGTAGATATGATCTTGACGTGGTCACAAAACAGTTAAACATTATTAAACAAGGTGCTGCGCAAAGGAAACACGGACAAGGAAGTGAACGAGGATGGGCGCGGACTCGCGACTGAATTTTATTGGTAAACACCGTTAAATACCTTTTTTAGGTATCACCACGTGTTATGCTCTAAGTGCTGTATGTGTTTCCATGCAACACAAGATCTGTATCCATGCGTGCTTGTGCACATTAAGCGTTTTTCGGAGTTTATTTACATAAGGTGGCAGACGAACGCCGCAAGAACTGCGCACAGGCACAAAACAGTACTTCTCCCACTTGTCATGCATCTGCGTCACACTGGAGTTCGTTGAGGAAACACGATTCCGCGACCGTTCTACTCCCAGGCAACGTTGAGAAGTGACAAACTTACTCTTTCGCACTGTTGGCCAACTTTTTAATGAACGGATCCATGTCCGTGCTGGTCACGCCGAGCACCGCAGCGTAGTCTTCGTTTGCTCCCGATATCTTGACCAATTCAGTTCGTAATAACTGAAAAATGTACGCGCGCCAGTAACAAGACCATAAAACTACCCTGACTTTGTATGGCACTGGCACCGTGCAGAGTCAAAACGTGATTTCGTGTATTCATGGGATGCTTGCATCCCATTGATATGCGTGCCTGTGATTTCATGAATGTCATGCTGGCATTCAAACACACCTGTCCATGAATATTCTCCGAACGCAACAATCCAGATTTATCGATACTTAACTGCCGCAATCGACCCCACAGTTTCAGTTGTTTTTTTCGGGGGACAAAATACGGCAAGTTATCAAGGCATGCCGACCTCACAGAAAGAAATGGATCGAAAAGCAAGCTTTTCTAGCCATGTTTGCATCCTTATAGTTATCATTCTCACTAGACCAAATTTATCCTTCGTTGTGATCCTTGACTGAATCTCCTGATTGTTAACTATGCCGAACAAGAGAATTGATGCTCGTAAATAACATTAGTGGGATTAAGGAAGCAGCTCAAATATGTGGTCTGCCTCAGACCAGTTGCAAAGAATGTTCATGCTCTAAAGAACGACATGTATGCAAAGAAATGAAAGATGGGCACCGTCATGAGCATAACGATATTTGTAGTGGACTGGACAATAATTAGTGACGCCTCAGCACTCTTGCAAGTAACGAGGGCAGGATTCTGAGGTTGCTTGTCTAAATGGTGATCACGCACGCAACCGTTTGTAAATGGTTTATAAATGGCGGTTAGAACGGCTATAAAGGATACTCTCAGGCGTTGAAGCAGGTGAAGAAGACTGAGTGAGAATTGAATTTATTCCAGGGGAAATAGAGATTCTAATCTAGATGCATATGTTGCAACTACACCTAAGATATGTACAGGACATACGAATCACGGGCCGATTGACTTGCTTTCGGTACTGCGTACAATATTCATATTCATCAAGTAACTTCCACTATAATACCAGCCACCGTTCACCTCAATCAGGGGCGTAGCTAGAAATCTTTCGCGAGGGGAGGGGGGGGGTCCGATTTTCCTTTATGCATATAGTAAGTGCGTTCGTGCGTGTGCGTACACACACGGAATGTAACATTAAAGGGGTGGGGCAGTTCAAACGGGTAGATATTTTACTCAGTTGTTTAAAAGCACTCTTAGGGTTGTCCAGCTGCTACTAGTTCTATTAGAACAACTTTTCCAAGTGTACAGCTCCTTCAGTGGTAAGGATTAAGAATGTGGATAATAAAGAAACATATCAGCAATCTTCAGGTACCGGGTGACCCTGTACAATTCAGCAACACTATAGGATTGCTCCGTTTGCTGATTGTGGTAAATACGATGGTGATTCTTACCTGGAACAAAAGAATCAAAGTACGTGAACGATACTAGACTTACAGACAGGGGTTTCCAGAGAGCCTCCGCCTTGTCGGGGCTATCAAACGCTCGAATGTTGCCGTCCAACGCACCGTAATATGAGCACTTGTATTTCGCCCACATGGCCCTCAGAATGACTGTCCAGGCGCTGCCTGAGGTCATCTTATTGTAACCGGCTGAGCTGAATGGAAAGAAAGAAACGAAAGCAGTATAGCTTCCCCGCCCACGTCAACACGGGTGACGATGCACCCCCGAACCTCAACGAGGTAGACCACCGCAGAGCGCAAGAGTAGACGCACCGCGCTCGTGTGGCCTTTCGAGAGGACCCCCGAGCCGAATGAGACAGACTGAGAAGATACAACGTCATCAGAAAGATGTGATCATGTAATGTCATACGATCACTGCACGTCGCAAACGACTTCTGCGGAATCCCAAAAGGTGGCGGTAGCATTGGGAACCGAAAATTAACAACGGGTGGTGTCACATGACCGCGTTATGATGACGTCACATATTTTCTCTGGGATGTCACAATGCCGTGGCACGTTCACGTTGCAACAGGCCGCTCCATCTGCACACGCCTCTCTCGTACAAGATCACGTGGGTTTTCCAGAACTGCATTCGCCTGCCCCATTTTGCTCGAGCCACCGTGCAGTGAGACACTTAAGGCTTTCGCCTTAAAAATCTGAGAGTATAGTTTCTATCGAGGGACGTATAGACGACGCCCAAATATCAGCGGACGTGTCATGGCTGCGTGTATACAGGCTGCGTATACTGCGGAAACGTGTATTACGCGCACAATTTAGACACCTCAAAACTTTTGGTTGGCTCTACTAAAACCATCACGCTAAACTGTTGCTTTGAAATTTGTCTTTCTCTAAAGGCACCCTGCAACATTTCTTCAGCATGGTAAAAAAAAACGCCGCCGACCGGTAGTCGAGGCTCCTGAGAACACGCGAGACAACATTATAGCGTAGCACGCGGCGTAGAATTTTCAGTTATTTCTCAAATTGAGCTAGAAATCGTTCCCTCTTCTCTCCACAAATGATGTCATAATTCAGATGATTACGTCATAAGCCCAACGTACAAGGCCATTGGTTGTTTTCGGCATCGTAAGCGCATAGTTACTGTGTCCGCCAGATGATGCCACCACGTGCCCGCTCGCGGACTCGCGATGCCACTGAAGGTAAGGCACGCGTTCGAAGTAACGAAAAAAAAAAAAAAAAGAAACGAAAGTGCTCAAGGTCACGAAGCACGCTGACGAAGGGACGCATCATCTTGCTCCTTGTCATCCCCCTGCCTGCGTAGCTTTCAGCGTGCTCGCTGGTACGGAAGCAGTGAGAAAGTCCTTGAAGCGTGCGACAAGCCCTGTAACTCGCTCGTACATGACGGATTGTAAAACATTTTTGCGGCAGTCGAATCTCCAAGCAATAACCCTCCTAATAAAGGCATTCGACGATTACTTGAAGAAGTGTTTTAGGGCCGCTTTAAGAAAGTAGTAAACAAATCGGTGCGACTTACTGCGAGTCAAACGCTAGGCCCATCTTCGTTTTCTGCTTCTTGTGTCTTGAGTCGTTGGCGACTATCAGGAATTGTTCCACAACTCCCGCCGGAGATTCGGAGAGCGGATTCTTGTCGTTTCTGTATAACGAATCTAAGAATATCATGTCGCAGGTCCCGTCGTCGGGCAAAACCGACTGTGCTTTGAACTGTAGGATGTTGAACGTGCAGACCACGGGAACATATCGGCTTCTGTGTGGCTGTTGGATAAAAATACAAACATGTTAACTGCATTCGGATTTTTAGCGTGTTTACGCCGCGACATCCATGTTACTTTCAGAATCGTCGTGGCCTTATAATTATTCGTCAAAGTATGCAACTACATTCCCCCAAGAACAATACCGCACTCCTTTATGCGTCATTGAGCTGGCGTTCTTGTTTTGGTTTGAAGGCCGATGGTTACCTACACAGCATATAAAGATCGCACAGAAGCGTCTTACGCAATACGTTTCTGTGCGAGGTAGGTAGTGCCATTGTATGGAATTGTTACAGTTACAGAGGCGCCATACCCATTGAGTTTGAGCATACCCCATTTGCGTTCCATCAAATTCTTTTACAACAGTGTTCCAGGGTGTACTTACCCCGTGGTGTCACTTCCACTAGAATAGAGGTGGTGAAATAAGCATCAGTGAGGTGAGTTTGCAGGTTTGCAGTGTAACGACCAAAAATGCTTACGGGGCGTTGTCG
>NC_051182.1:110276380-110291589 GCF_013339695.2 Rhipicephalus sanguineus | reverse complement strand
GTCCTTGGCTCTAATGTGCCAAGCCACCACCAGTATTGATGGGCAATTTTTAATTCAAAGCATGTTATTGCCTAACTCCGAGGTAACTTTCCTGTCACGGTATTCGCGGATTCATTTTCAATGTGGCACTTCTGCATGAGCCATAAATTGAGCTGTTGAAGGTGACGAGGAACCAATTTTCCGGTCGCATTTCATGGCACTAGCGGGCATGTAAATATTGTAACCATTGGTCTACTATTTATGCATAATAATGCGGGTGAATAGGGTTGCGAAATAATGCCATGTTCCCAAGCTTAACTTTATAAATTTACATTATTCTTAAAAATATGTGAATAAAGGCGACTGTGTTTACAAACCTTGGCAGATGGATCTATGGTCGACACCACAGGTCTTTATACAAAACATTGAACTGCACAATCATGCGTAACATGTTTTCATGCCTGAGGGCAAACTAATGCTATATATAAGAAAAATGGTACACCACCATGCCTAATTGTTGCAAGCCTTTATTACTTATCGAGTTGCCTTCATGTGTAAGCAGACACCTAGTTCTCTGTGCATCAGAGGCATAGGCAGAAATTTTTTTCGGGGGGGGGGGGGTCGTCTCCTTGATTTGAAGTGGGAGCCGGGCAGGCAGATGTGTTCAGTTGTCATTTTGGGCTCTGTATGCCATAGCAAAAAAACATTTCGAGGGGGGGGGATGCCCGGTGGTGTGCCCCCCTGGCTACGCCACTGCTGTGCATGCCATCTCTTTGGATTGTACTTGCATACTGGCATTTCGAAGTGTATGTGTCTTGCTTTGTGATGAATTTTCGAACTATACTTTCATAATATTTTACTGCTGTGAATTAGTGCTCAGGTTGCATTGTGTATGTTGTTTCATCTCTTCAATAATGAGCATAGGTTCTGTGGTAGATGAAAATGTATAATTTACATTGACATTGTGAATGTTATTGTTTTGATTCTAATAAAGTGCTACAACCAGCATTTATTGTATCATTTGAAGTTTTAAGAATTTGTAATGCATTCAAACAAAAAAGTCCTTGTACATGTAAAAGAAATTGTTCAGGCTCTGATATATAGGTCCTGGTTCTCAGCCATGGATGTTTTGGAGACCCCTTGTGGACTGGTGGAAGTGATGAGGGACCCCTTGCAGTGAGAAGTAAGGAGGGGGGGGGTGAGGGCTTATAAATTAGCACAACATGCAGCGTGAAACAGGTGCCTTGCGTTTCTCCGTGGCAAAGAATGGTCAAACTAAAGTGCCACGCCAATTCAATCTCAACAGCTTGTCACTAAGTTGTGCGATCTGCCGCCACATTTCAGCTGTTTCTCGCTACGCTTTCTCTTCAAATATGCAAGCCTGGAAAAGCACATGTGGTAGAAAATTGCAGTAAAAGCTTTACAGCCATCTCATGGAAAGCATAAGTCAGCTCTGCCGCAATGCATAACCGTTATGCGGTGAAGCAAAACAAAAAATAGTGGGGGCCGCTGTCATTGGACATATTGTTTCTTCAAAAAAGGCGTATTTTCTTTTTTGTTCGAAGATGCGTTTCGCGGACCCCCAGAAATGGCTTCGCTGACCCCCCCCCCCCCGCTTTAGAACCACTGCATGCTATAGATAATGCTTGCGTTATCTGCAAATAAGCATCGTGCAAATAAGCGACAGGCAGTAAACGGAAACAGATCAACTGTGATCGAACATTGATGGGTTGATCATTTATCAATGGTCGCATAATTTGTAGATTTGGAATCAACTACAGGTACACGAGGTAGTAGGGGTGCACATGGCACCCACTTTTTTCAGTTTTTATTTATCTGCTGCACTCATGTTCGTGCTATGGGTAATCCTGAATCACGAAAAAGTCAAGTTGTGTCCTACCGTGACAAAAATATTCTAATTAAAATGACACCTTATTTTCTGAAGAACAGCTGTTTCACTGAGGCATACAATAATGCCTTTTTTTTTAATAGGTACTGCACAATCTCTTCAGGAGTAGTGCCAACTACACGCGGACGTTCGCAATACAGAGGCGCAACAGTATTATCTTTTCTATTTTAAGGGAGACATGTCACTCGCGAATTAATGGACATCGTGCTTAACCTTGGTGGACGCCTTCGACATACATTTGAACGACGGCGTGATACAGAAGAGTAAGGGTTGCTTAGTAAAAGGTAGCTAGTCTCCGAGTATAAAAGCAAATAAATACTGACTATGACTAATTCAGAAGCACTGTATGTCGTGCTTCAACGCGCGTAAGTGCTCATCACGCAAATATTCGTCTAACTGCTCAGAGGTGCCGCTGACCCTGCGTGCAGATCGCAACAGCACCTACACGCGCAATAAATGCACATGCTTGTATAGGTGTACGCTAAAATACCCTTGGAACTCTGACATCGACGTATGTAACAAAAATATGCGACATATGATGGTCTTCGAACAGCTGAGAACGCACTGCCGACACTTGCAGCTTGCGGCAAAAATAACTAAAACTGCTCCCACAGCACACGCTCGTAGAATACACATACGTGAGTTTCGCTATCTAAAGGTACTTTTCACGCCGGTATGGGCAAATTTTGGGCGAGCGAGACATCCACGATGTATGGTGAACACACAAAAAACCACACGTTTATCATTTCTCTTGCGGCTCGACAAACGACGAACAGAAGTCGGAGCTGAAGGTGCTAACGGTGGCCTTCGTGAGTTCATGGCGCCGCGCTAACTATTTACTAACCTAATCCACGCGCAAACACACGCCGATGATGCAAAAAAAGAAGTAGCAAGCTCCGCCCTCTCGTTGCAAACCACTTGGTAATTATATAAGGCCGTGAAAAGTCAACCAAGCACGCGGTGGCTCTGTGGCGTAGTAGTTAGAGTGTCTGCTTTCGGTGCTTGTGGTCATGAGTTCGATTCCTGTGTCGTGTGCGATTTGTATGTGTTGTCATATGTGCGTGTTTACATTGATGTCATTTTCTGATTACCCCTAGAGATAAGCATTGCAGAAATTATTCCGTGAAACGTTGTTCGAGTGCCAAATTTTTCTTTTTCGCAGCCGCTTTGTGTGCCGTAGCTGCCGCCACGTCAAGTTGCGCCATCTATGGAGGATAAAAACAACTAACCGATACATAATGTATGACCTTCGAGATTCCGGGATTGTCGCTCGCTAAGCCTGCATCGTTGATTATTTGAGTATGGCTCTCGAAAACGGTGCCGAATCGACACGAATACCTTGCTGTCGAAGCTTCAGGACGTGAACCTAAAGCAAATAAAAGCATCAGTTCGGAGATAACGAGCGACAGAGCGCGCGACGACCACTTGATAGATTCGAGGTGGACGGCAATCGCTTTCAGCGGCGCGGCCATGTTTACCGGGCGTGCGTATGCGCAGTTCACACCCGGTATTCCGGTGCCGGACAGACTAAAATCCTCTAATGTATGCGTTTCGGTTGCGAGCGCTCTACGTGTTTTGGTTGCGTGAATGTGTGCGCGTATGAATGTGCCATTTTCTGTGCTCGATTAATTTTATTTCAAAGCTGTTTCAACGTGATAGCTTTACTCCCTCGGAGGAGTGCTTTCACTCTATCGCAGACGGAGTGCTGTACTCCATGAGGAGGCGTTGAATCACTCCCTGTCTAGAGGGAGTTGTTTCACCCCGGAAAAGGGAGTGCCCAGCGGGACAAGCCAAAACTCTCACAAAGGGAGTGCCCCGATGCCCTTTCTTCTAAGAGTGCATATTGGAAAGGCAAAAGACAAGAAAAACATAATATGCCGGCACATAGAACACGAAGGAAGGCTAACGTGATATAGGTACACAAACGAATACAACATTTTATATGTGAACAGACCCCGTACTGACAATGTTCTCTCAGGCTAGTGCTTTTCGTAAAATAACATTTCAGCCAATCCCGATGTTGGATATATAATTAGAGCAGCAGGCTGGGCAAAGGACACTGACGATGCAACACTTTGTGAATTCAGTTCCAGATTCATAAGTAGGATTTTCTAGCGCATGCCTAGTCGTAACGAAGCCGCGGTGGTGTAGCGGTTACGGGGCTCGGCTGCTGACCCGAAGGTCGTGGGTTCGATCCCGGCAGCGGCGGTCGTATTTCGATTGAGGCGAAATGCTAGAGGCCTGTGTACTGTGCGATGTCAGTGCACGTTAAAGAACATCAGATGGTCAGATGGTCGAAATTTCCAGAGCCCTCCACTACGGTCTCCCTCATAATCATACCGTGATTTTGCAATTGGTAATAATTCATATTCAAAACAATATTACGCTCCGCTGTACGTAGTCATACATATAATATTCAGATAGATATTTAGGATTTCTTTTCAGCGGCCAGACACACGTCACAAAATAATTTTATACCATAACGAAACTGTGTTATACATGGCAAAATGCCTTCAAGATTCGTTCAGAGTTTTTTTTTCCAAGCTCAAACACGCTGAGTCAGTTGTTGAAATGTTTCCCATGCACGGTAATATGTGTCTAACAGTTACTCACGTCACAGTATATGTGCACACCATTCCCATTTCGCGCCTCCGAGATGAGCGTCATTATTTCAGGATCCTTGATGTCGTCATACGCAAGTAGCGCCATGTTTTTTGGCACAATTCGAAGAAAAAAAGCGATACGTAAATCAGCCTCAATATTTTAAAATATCCGTGGTGGTATAGACTTCTGGGTGTCACACCTTTCGAGAAGTAAAGTGTAGCACTAACAAGCGGAAGATACAACGAATCTTTTCTGCGCGCAAAACATTTACGCCAGCATCTGCCGGAATCCCAGACTAAAGAGCAAGTTTCGTAGCAATTTAACCTGGTCTATTCAGCATCTTGCCAGTGAAAAAGCATAGTATTACTTCATCCGCACCTGCTCTTTGTCTGGCAAGCTGCCAAAGCTGCCCTCCAATTCTTTTCATGACGTAATGAATGCAAGCGAATCTTTCCTGTCTTCTTTATATATAAATCACAGTCAGAGGCGCACTGTGTGAGAATGGCCATTAAACTTCCAGCAAGAGTGTACATTCAAGAGCCGACCATTACCTCCGGGTAATATATCATCAGGCTTGAGCATGCGTGGCTCATTCAACATGTTTTAGATGCTTCTGGTACTGCATTTAGAGGTGCTATAATATTTAGGAGATCTTCGGCGAGCTCTGGCATCTAGTTTCGGTTAATATGGTAGCTGACGACTACTGCAAAACAAACTGCCCTAAATGTTAGGGCTGTGAATGCTTATGGGTGCCCCTGTAAGATAACGCCGCACCACCGACGCAACAGCGCTCCCCTTAAGCCCGAACCGCACGTACGCTCCCAAACGCGCACGGGGAGCGCGTCAGTGCGCGCCGCCCGGGCGTGTCCGGCGAGTTATGGCGGTTTCCACCCAGACACTACGCGCGAAGGCGCACGCGAGCGCGCGCTTCCTCATAAGTGCGAGACATCGTTTCGTACAAAATTACTGATAGTTCATCAGAATACTTACAAAACCTCCTTCTGTTACCTTTCTTACTGTTACGTACACGCAAAAGTAAATAAGAACTAAAAATTTTCACATGACGCATGTCATCATCCGTCGGTCAAGCCGGTGCTGGTAACAGCGACGCCACACTTGCCTATCTGCAGGGCTCCGAGCGCTTCCGAACGCGCGCGGTTTCAAGGTCGACATGAGATGTCGACATGAGACACTCGCGTACCGAGCGCGTTTTGCCGCGGTTGCTCCGTCTGCGCATGCGCGGCCTCCGCAGCGCGTACAGCGCGCGCTCGGGTAGCGTACGTGTGGTTCTGCCTTTAAGCTCAAGTGTCTGGGGGTTCAAGTGTCGACGCGGCGCCGATTAAGAGAAACACATTCCAACCACGGAAGCCGGCTGATCTCAGAAGCCGGCTACAAACAATGAAAGCATGACTGGAACCCATGGCAGCCGGTTGTTCTTGTTTTCTTTACCATAATGTGAATAAATGCTTGTAACCCATACTAAAATCTACAACTGGCGATGAGTGGGTAAATCATAGACTCAGAACCAGCAACACCATATGCAAGCAGGCTAGAGATTTTGCTTCCCTCGAAAGCACGTAGCTTACTCGCGCAAAAGGTACAAATATGGCGACGCTCAGCACGGTGGAGGAATACAGCAACAAGGAATCCTAGCTCTTATAAACAAAATGTCTACACACATTCATAAATGCAAACGGTCACATCGAAGACGAAAAAAAAATGTGGACATCCTTGAGAAATATATGCGGCACCTTTCGCAGCATGTTGGTCATTCGCTCCGAGAAATTCATGCGCAACGGTTGCGTCGTCCGCGATGCCGAGTCTTCTCCGCCTCTCGCCGATCATCGTGCCGTGAAGGTTGCATCGTCCGCCAAGCCGAGCCCCTCTCAGCGATTAAGGTTCGCCTTTCGGTGATGTCCTCGTGCCTCTAGCCGATAGTTGCCACGTCTCTGAACTCTGCTGACCGGATCCCCCCTACTCTTTCCTATTATTCTTTTAACACCTCCTTATCCCTTCTCTCTAAGAGCTACTGCTGAGGTGTCATCCCAGAGATAGACAGTTGCGGGGCTTTCAAATTTTCTTATCTTCCTGTTTTTTTTTATTATTAAGAATCACTCCCCCCCCCCCCCCTCCCGCATGTTGGTACCCGCGAAGCTGAAAGGAAGCAAGCACAAGGAGCCATAATGGTGACCACGAACAGCCACTTCTACCTGCCACCACCTTAAACAACGCAGCGCTTTCTATTCCACATGCAAATTCAGGCTGAAATCTAAAGCGTCATGTTGTTCATCGCTAATCTTCGGCAGATGCATGCGGAAAACTGTTGCTCAACCACATGTGGCGGTACCGCCTCGTGCATAGAATACAGAAATAAGTAACAACTTATTTGTTACTGTTCAAACAGAAATAAGTAACTTTGACAATTAGCTCGCGCTCACTCCCCCCTGTCTCCTGTGTGTACCTGTTCGTCCGTTTCGTGCGTCCTGCTTTATGTTTGAGCAGTGCGCTTCAAGTGTCGAGTTGTGACGCATTAGTTCGCGCTCGTCCTGTGTGCGTTCTTTTCGTGCGTCCTTTGGGCTCGAGCGACGCGCTGGCAATTTCGAGCTGCTTTCCGTTCTTCGCGTTGCATTCCAATTTATTGTGATCGCATTCATTGCTTCGCCGTTGCGGCGAAACTGGGACTTTTTTTTACTGGCTGATAGCCATCCTGTGTACTTTTGATCAGCTTCCCATATGACCAAATATTTTCGCCACTATTCTCGTTCTTATGAAAACGGTGCGACGGAACGCATGAAACAGACACAAACAGTCTTTTTGTCTCTTTCCGCCACTCCGTTTTCATTAATAACGAATCCGTACCAAATCGCCGAATTGTCAGCCCCACTTTCGATCTCCTATCAAGGTCTCCTGGTGCAGAAGTTGTTGACATGAAGACATTGCACGGTGAAGGCAGGCGACGAGCGTGAACTTGGCACGTTTTCATTTGCACTACAAAACAAAGTTTCTCATTGTTTCAAAGAGCAGCAATCGCACAGGGCGCTCACGATGGTACGCGCGTGCATGCTAAGCACTTTATAACAACAAAGTTTCATTTCCCCCAGTATTCAGCACATAATCTCGCGTCATAGAATTGCTATCGCCTTCACTCGGCCCAGTAGAACGCCAAAGCTCTCATAAATGCAAAACAGGAAGTAGTGAAAACTATTGTTTTTTATATCCTTTCTAGCTGAATCAGCGTGATTACTCAGAAACGCCCGTTATTAGGCCGTGTAATATATTTCCAGAGCCCTACAAACATCCCTAGATTCAATGAAGACACCAAATCCCTGAATCAGAGAAAAAAATCACAGCATATCCACGGAGTGAATGATGATGAGTGGGCGAAGCTGCCGAGGTTCATCGGTAAACCGTGAATCTTCCGTCAATTCTGCCCAGTACATCATCACCGACGTGAGATCGGGCGCGTTTATACTAAAGGTTCGATGAGAGTTATGACGACTTGCAGCTCACATTAATTTTACATGTACGCTGTGAATTTTCATTGTTTAGAAAACCATTGCTTTAGAAAACATCTGGCGTCTTTCGTTAAGCAGCTGGCGTCTTTTCGTTTTGCTTTAGAAACATCTGGCGTCTTTTCGTTTTGCTTTGAGAAAACATCTGGCTTCTTTCGCTGGTTTATTTCATCAATCAACGGCGTTTTGAACAAAATTTTTATTGTTTAATCACGCACAGGAGAAATCTCACCAGGCACTACCTTGGAGGTAAACAATGGCTGCTAATGGGAATGAGAGACAGAAGAAGTCGGCTTTTAGCTAACACTTACACTTCTACTTCTACTAACGTTTCCTACTGGAACATGCCAATGGCTGCTAATGGGGAATGAGAGACAGAAGAATTCGGCTTTTAGTTAAAGCGCACGCTGCGAATTTTTTATTGTTCAACAACGCACAGGAGAAATCTCCCACCGGCACCACCTTGGAGGTCAAGACCTGGTACTAGCGTTAAGACTGGTTACGCACTACGACGGGGACGAACGGGTGCCGCTTTAATGAGCTTCGCCCCTAATAATGCCCCCACCTCCCCGAAGGGAATCGTGAGGAAATGCGAATGCATTTCTTGCGCCGAGAGTACACGGCGTAGTAATTTTAATGGCGTAAAGCTGGACACATCGATGCGCTTAAGTGTCTCCCTTTTGGGCGCCTCTTTCAACGAACGCTTCCTACGTGCGTTCGTAATCACCTCAGGGATGTTGCCACCGCCTTCAATTCAGCACAAACGCGTTTAGAACGCGCTGTTTTCAGGCTGTGCCAAGATAGCACAAACGCTACAAACGCGTTTCAAACGCACTGCATTGAGACAGTGGCGCAGGGAGGAGAGAGAGTGAACGGCGAAGCACTGCACCTACCCTCTCCTACACTCTCTCCACACACGCGGGAGCTCCGCCGAGCTCCCGCGATGCGAGCGGCCTCACACGCCAGAGCGCGCTCCTCCTCTCCACTCACTCTCCGCTACTCCGCCCGCACCACCTGCTCCGGTTGCTAGGGGCGAGGATAAGCGCGCGCGCCCGCAGCTGTTGCTATGGGAGAGGGAGTGAGAGCGGAGAGGTGCGCGGACACCGACGCCTGACATAGCCCGACTAAGAAATGCATTCGCATATAAAAAACCCTAGATCTAGGGATAAATCCCTAGGGTTGGCAGTAAGATGAGCAGCTCATCTAACTGGTAATGAAAAAAAATAGAGGAGGCGCTGCTTAAACCTTCTTCAAAGCGTTTGCGTGACTCATCTTTCAATTGACATCTTTCATTGTTATGCGCACTGGCTGTTCGCGTTTCTTTCGTTATATTCTTCTAAAGGATATAAAGCTGGCGTAATTTATCTTGGAAAGAATTGTATAGCATTACGTGCACCGGCAGTCGTACCTGTCCCATGAGAAATAAATATGCGCGATACCCAGTGAAAAATGGGTGGCTAGAGAGGTAGCTGCTATCAGACGCAGGTGGTGTAAGTCGGCTCCATTCGCAGTCGCGCTCTTTCGGTCGACTTCATTCGCAGCCCAGATCGAGTGCACCAATAGTTTCGGTCATGTTTCAAGTTCGCGGTGACCTGTCTCTCTCCCATAGCCGAGTATACGAGAGTGTTAACCGTCAACAATATTTCAAAGCCAAATCCTTATACCCCTGTCACGCGCCACATCTTACGTCATTGGCAGCGAGTATGAGTATGTGTCAATGCCATTTTTGCTGCTTGTGCACGGGCACAGCAAATGACATTCACAGATAATGGCATTCGCTGAGTGCGTTTTCCGAACTCATGCAAGCGCGATATTTCTAATCTCGACCATGACATATCAACCAAAAATTGCAAGACTGGCACATTACAGCGACATGTAAGCAAATTTAAGGTTCTAATTAATCATTGTTGTTAAATTTTTATAACTTTATCAGTGGAGCTATTATCTTTTCGTTATGCCGTTGGTCGACGACAGAAAGCTATCATAATGATAAACGGGTACGTGCTCACTTCGTCCTATTCTTCTTTTAGGGGCGAAGCTCTTCTTAGTCTAACCTTGTCACGTCTCCATTGTCCGGCGTAACCACCTTTGCAAACTGTCCACTACTTCGTCTTTGCAAATATCCCACTACGACCCATCGCCGATCCATCACTTCACCGACCATAAAGCCGTTATAATGAAGGGGGAACGGAAGCCACGTCTAGCTACCACTTACGATTAATAAAATTTCTTGTTATAAGTATATACAGCGTTTGTCACGTCTTTGATGATGTACTGCGCTATCGCTTTATTACTGCTGGGCAAAACCACTGAAGATTTTACGGTGTAACCATGATTGCTTCAGGAGCTTCGCCCAAGCTCTTCATAATTCACCCGTGGATATGCTCTGAATTTTTTCTTCATCCCCTGCTTTGCTCCCAGAACAGATGCGCCGATTTCTCCGGCGTGGCATTCAATACTGTGACGGGCAAAAGAACGGGTACAGAGAGAGAGAGAGAGAAGGAAAGAGAACGAGAGAAATTCTTGTAGAAAAGAAATTCTTGACGAGGCGCGATTTGAACCCGCTTACCAAGCGAGCGTCGTAACCACTAGGCTGTCCAGACACGCTAGCAGAGCGTAGCATAGCATTATATAGTATAGTAGAACAGATAAGAACCGGCTCCGCATACACCCCGGCTTGGTCATTCAAGACCGGGCGATACGCTTCCCCGTTTTGTGCCTTCTGCGGTGACATCGGGGACATTGAACATTTTATTTGGCTTTGCCCGCAGTTTGATGTGGAAAGAGCAGCGATTGTTCGCACCTTGCAAAAAGGTTGTCATAGGCACCGGACATTTGAAGACGTCATTTTTCCTGAAGGGCCCGCGGCAACGAGGAGGAGCGTGCAACGAATTTTGTTGGTTTTCCTGCGAGACACTGGGCTGTTCGGCACTTGGTGACATACCCCTACAATTCAGGAGATGCTCAGGCGGAACAATTGCCGGCCATGCAGGCCAGGCTAACCCCGCCTGCTGCAACATCATCACCACCACCACCACCACCACCAAGAGGACGGGAAAGGGAAGTGAGAGGGAGGAGGATAGAAAAGCGGCGAGGAGAGAGTAAAGCATAGTATAGAAAGAGAGAGAAAGAAATAGAAAGAAAAGGAAGAAAGACAGAAAAAGAAAAAGGAGAGAGAATCAAAGAGAGAGAGAGAGAGACAATAAATAGAGAGAGAAAGAGATAGAAAGGAAGAGGAAACGAGAAATAGAAAGTGATCGAGAAAAAAGGTGAAGAAAGAGAAATAAACAGAAACAGAGAGAAAGAGAGAAATAGAAATAAAAGACAAGAAAGACATAGAAAAAGACAGATAGAAGAGTGAAAAACAAAGAAAGAGAGAAAGACAGAAAGAGAAAAATAAAGAGAAAGAGAGAAGGTCACCTAGCTCCACACTTCCTTCAGGCTTGGCACCAATAGTGCGAAGCACCCTTACTGTTTCTTTATGTACAACGCAATAGTCACCGCAATTTGTGAAAATATATGTGGCGTTTTTGTTTCTAAAACAGAGGGATCTAGAAACCTAAACTGGGGTAAATTTCACGGGAACGTAAAGTGCGCCGAAGTATCTTGCACTGTTAAAGCAACTGTAATCAAATTGGGGTAATTCCTGATTGCAACTTGAACTCAATGAGGCAGTTTCGAATAAAAAATGAGCCAAATCCTGCATTTGTGTCAATCAAACTGAGCGAGATTACATTAAACCAGCGCTGCGTCCATAATCGTGACTAAAACAACCGGGATGGCCGGATCTAATCTGTTTCGTTTTTGTCCCATTTGCTTTGCTATCGTGCTTTCTTTCCACAACTAGTTTTTAGTCAAAGTTGGTACTTAAGTTACTGCCTACAGTAGGACGGGATATTGTAGAGGAAAACTCAAATATAACGAGTGAGAGGCCGGCTTTCCTACCTTTTTCAGCCTCTTATAGTTTCTTTTCGAGTTTTGCGCCACAGTAGCATGTCTTTCTGTCATTGCAAGACGGTACATTTTAAATAGAAAACAACTGAAATGAAGATATTGGGCACCGATCTATTACAGGAGGAAGTGAGCCGAAACGGTGCAGCATGAAACGAGGTAATAAGAAGAAAAAATTCGTCAGATCCCACGTACCGTGGGAGTCGATGTTGTGCGAAGCATGCGGCGGGAAGGTGACTGTAGCGTAATTTTTTTACTGACCGAAACGTTACTAAATGACGCTAAAGATCTGTATAAATTTTATACGCACACATATATGTTGAAGAGCCGTATATGTGTTATAAACCAGTTGTTTACAGTTGGGTAACTTTGCAAATGGCAACGTGTATTACCAACACCAGAAGCGGTAAGGTGATATGAACTGCTTATACTTGTCCGTTATTCGCGAAGAAAGCACGCACATTTCACGAACCCGTGTGTATGTGTGGAAGGGGTTCCTAACAGTTCTTGAACAAGGTCACCATCGCCGTGATCAGAGAGCACAAGCAGCTGGTCATGACTTCTTATCGAACCCGGTCACGATCGCGGTGGCGAGGGGTCCATGTGTAGTGAAGTAATCGTGGATGCCTCGCTAATTTCGTCGACAAATTGTCTGTCTACCCGGCGACATGTCGGAATCTGAAGTCACCCACCGCGTTGGAGAGGTTTAGGCCGTTGAGGCTGGTAGGCCTGGATAGGGCTACGTGGACCAACATCAGTGGATGGCGCTTGTCGTATTCGTAACTACCTGGGCGTATGTGACCTACGTAGCCTAGTCTACAAAGCGGCTGTCAGTCAATATGTCATCATCCTCAGTCAGCATGAGGCCATCACCTAGCCTCGTAAGAAATGAAGAGGACACTGCGTCATTCTGGCGGACTAACTGCACATTACGCTGCCTTGATGTGAATATCATACGTAACTTTCGTTAATGTATTCCCACGGGGCCGAGCAATGCTTCAATATAGCTTGCTAAATCATAGGAATACAAATGTATTGTTTATTAGACTGCTATAAAAGCGGACCCAACACTGGAATCACGGATGTTAACCTAATATGACGCCTGTATTGTAGGACTATATATGTAGTGTTTATTGCTTTCTTGTAAAATTAGATACCCAGCACCACAACCACAACTGACGTTGCACCGATTTACGACTGCATAGGCTGTTTATCCAAACCAGTTTGTACACCTGGCGTGGCTTTGTGGTAGAATACCTGATTGCCACGCACAATGCTTGGGTTCGATTCCTGCTGGGATCCTGATTTTTATTCTTTCCATTCGTCGGGTCAACGCTGCCGACGTCGGTTTTTCTTAACGCTCTCGCATTTAAATTACCAATGTCTGTTCTCACCATTCCTGGGTAGATATAAAGTGTCAATCACCTGTGGCGCATACCCGTACACCACGGTCGGTGATAAACGGGCATGTGCCACACGTGCCTGGAGGAGAGGGTTTGACGACGTACGCGACAGGAGTTTCACTTTATTCATGTCATGACCACACAGTCATATTCTTCAAGTCCTCTTACCCTCCCATGCCGATTTTGGTCTACATAAAGTTAAGGAGGCGATCATGAGAGCACCCAGACGTAGGCGGCTAGGTAGATAGGTAGATAGATAGATAGATAGATAGATAGATAGATAGATAGATAGATAGAAACGCTAAAAGTGCCAGAGGTTCGCTAAGAAATGCTTCGCATTTAAAAGAGCTGAAGCATTTTCGAAGGCCTTCAATAGATGCCAAGAACAAGAAAGGTCTGCGGTCAGTCCAGAACAGTGCACCTTTTGCCTGGAAGGACCACTCGCTCTACAAGTCTAGTCATCCCCATTACGCCTATGCAACAAAGGACGGCACAAACAGAAGCACAAGGATGGTGTTAATTTTGCGCAAAATGCTACTATATCGTTCATTAGCTATGATTTAATGTTCTTTTACGAGCTCACTCAAGTACAAATGAGATGTTCCAATCTATGAGAGCGAAACCGAATGTTTACTCCTGTATTCCGACGATAGTGGGCTAGATAGATTTTAGCCGCAATATAGATTTGATATATTTTGGTGACATGAGCGCACTGGCAAAAAAATTGTTCGAGCAGGCCCGACAATATTGTCAGTAGAAAAAAATGCGTTTTTCTCAAAGTCAGTTAAAGTGGACCAAGCTGTTTTAGCAAAAAGCAAAATAAAACTCCGGCAGACCCCACGCACTGTGGGAAACGATGTACTGCGAAGCAGTCATCAAAGAGCTGTATATATCGCATTTTTTAAGGCAAATCAAGGCATTCATACGACTACATGTAGTTAACTATCGGACGTTTGTCATGCACGCATGCGTATACAATCTGGTATGCACCATGCTTATAAAACGTATATTCTGGTACATACAGTGTATGACCTGTTGCTTATGTTCGCCACGCACTCATGTCATGTTATACCAATTTCGGTATATATCCAGTTGAGAAAACGGCCGGAAGCGCACCAAAACAGTGTCATGTAAATCATGCCGTACATGAAATGCGCGTCATGATTTTTATGTTACTACTTGTTTTTTACGTTGGTCATACAGTGACGTCGCGTAATATCAATTTCGGTATATATCATGCATGCGAAACGGCAGTGAGCGCGCCATGAGCGTGGCATACAATTCATCCCGTACATGAAATGCACGGGATAATTTGCACATTATATGCTAGCAGTCAGGCTCGTCGTACACATGTGTCACGCCATACCAATTTTGGTATAGATGAAATTACCGAAACGGCCACTTGAGCACCAAGACCGTTCATGACATGTCATGATTTTTATGTTATGACCTGTAATTTATTTTTGTCATGCAGTCACGTCTTGCCGTACCAATATTGGAACACATCCCCTTAACGGAACGGCCAAAGGAGGAAAACGTCATAGGCTGCTGGATAGATAGATAGATAGATAGATAGATAGATAGCTAGATAGATAGATAGATAGATAGATAGATAGATAGATAGATAGATAGATAGATAGATAGATAGATAGATAGATAGATATTATCAAAGTCGCAGAACGCTAAGAAATGCTTCACACGTAGAATGATAAATCTATACTTTTTTTCCAGACTCCGACTTCAATTACTGTCTGCTTGCCAGGGAGCATATACAGTAACTTACTCCTACTAAAGCCCCTTCATCTAAAAAATCACACTCCATCCTGCGCCGTTCGGTCAGAAAGGCGGGAC
>NC_051182.1:110248078-110276280 GCF_013339695.2 Rhipicephalus sanguineus | reverse complement strand
CGAAAATCGCGTCATGTTTTCGGACTAATACCATTCATGTGTCGAGAAGAAGAGGAAGGCGAGTTTAGCGACTTTGAGAATTTATTGTAACATTCCAGGCCGTTGTGCATCGCTGTAATATTTGGGCCTCGCGTGTCTCGGGAGCACCCACTTACCATCGGCAGCGCTTTGTTCGCGTGTGTTCGAAAGTGTTGCAGGCGCACACTGTAACGCTACGCAGCGTTTCTTTACGGGCGTACGAGCGTATCCATAAAAACGATGCGTTATGTTCTGCGCATGCGCATTTCTTTCCTGCATCCATGCTGCGTGCGTACGGTTGTTACGTACGCCACAATAAACGTCTGTGTACAAAAACAGCCAGTACGCATAATAATGAAAGATCTCATTTAAAAGATGGGACAAAATTAGGCCAGGTAGCAAGGTGAGAAATATGTACGCATAATCACATTTGGAAACTGTCAAAGTGATGCGAAACCGTACAGTTTTATCGTAGCCTAGGAAACGACATGGTGCCGGCCTTTCCTAAAACGTTCGCTCTAAGACAAAATCGAGGTACACAACTATACACGACATGTGGCTTGCTAGCGTTTCCTTTCTTGGAAACCCGACCAATGTCAAATTATATCGGTCGCGAAACTTGAAACGAAAAGTTGTCGAAACCCCTGTTGCCACAGACATCGACGCTCCCCGCACAATTGAAGCGCGACTACGTGAGGAGGGAACAAATAACGAAAACCAAAAACTCGATGGAATATTTTTTCAGATGTGAAGCATCTTATAGCGGAGTTCAATCCGGTGGGGGTGGTGGTGGTGGTGTGCGGCGTGACCACACTTACTGCGCATGCGCCCGCCATCTCCACACACCTCCTCTCCCTCTCCCCCTCTTCACTTCCTCTCTCCCCTTTCCCTCTCCCCCTCTCTCCTCCCCCTCTCCACTCATCCTCTGAAATGCGGGCTCTACATGCCGAAACGCTGCTTCGCATCGCCTCATGGTCCCCTTTAGCGAAAGATGGTGTGATTTTTTTTTTTCGAATACTCGTAATTTTATATTTGCCGAAGTAAACAAGAAAGTTACTTTACGGTTTTTTTAACACTTGGCTAAATAGTTTATTGCCTCATTTTTTTGGTAAAGCGCCATAAACTGGGAGGGGGGGGGGAGAGGCTGCAGGCAGTCTGCTGTGTGGGCTTGTGTTTAGTTCGGCCGGTTCGTCGCTTTGTCGGGTCAACCAGGCGTCACTCACTTTTGCGCGGTGGTTTCCTGCGTATCTTGCGTACGTTCTTTATTCGCTAAAAAAAATCTATACGAATGTCATGTAGTGGGAGGAGTCTCCTTAACGCATTTAGTGATGCATGGCAGAAGCGTAAAATCGCGGCAGGCATCAAGACATCTTATTACGGCGAGTGCGGGTTTGAAAGCCCACCCATTACAATCGCACAAATATAGTAATTATCATCATCAGGAAAGGCGTCAATGAAGGCAACTGCTGCGTAGGTTCGCGCGTGAACGCGCTGACGCGTAGTGGGCACTTCGCAACTGCTCTTGCAGTAGGCGTGGCAGGGTAACTTGAAATGGCTAATGTTACGCGTACAGACGTTCCTTCCTCTGCAACGTGGTTGTGGTGTTCACCTAGAAGTGAAGCGAGGCTACCGATTTTGAAGTCGAAGCGAACGGGGCCCGATTATGCTATAGACCTTATGCAAAATCTGCTGCCATCTAGCGGCCGTCGTGCGCATTTCCGCCATGTCGAAGGCTAAGGGCGCTCCGCATGTGCAGACACGGAGCGTACGTATCAACGTGTGGCGGCTGATATGAACGGCAATGCCGACATATTTTCCTGCGTCGTGTTGCTCCGGTTTAGGAAATTGGGATGCTGAAAAAAAAGATTTGCAGAAAACTAACTTCCATGTTATTAGTTTTCCTTGCGGCCGACGAGAAGCAGCAGATCGTTCCGTTGCTACGACTACTGCTTGCGACTGGCGCCGGGTTTACGTCCACCCTTCTTAATAGATGCAGTGTATGAAGCATCGGCGCTTATCAGAGAACAGTCTTTCGTGTCCTGCCGGAACGAGACAGTTTTCGCGCCGTGTGCATGCAACGTAGACAAACCAACTTCGTGTGCGAGCTTCAAAGCTGCATCGCGGCTACTCGCGCATGCCAGCGCAGTTGGTGACGACACTACTTTGTTTATTACATTTAGATAACACATACATGTTATACGGATAGCTCGTGCGCGTAATTTGTTCTCAGCAAACGGACTGATTGTGCTGGAACGTGTTGTTAAGTTAGTTTTCCATCATAGAGTTTAATAAGGTAGCGTTTCGTTGTATGTTTTGCGCGCGTATTGCTTCACTATGCGTATTTTCGAAGCATTTCTTGTGCTATCACTGCCAAATTCAGAGGGGTGGCCCGCATGTCCTGATCAGTGGCGTAGCCAGCGACTGGCACAACAAATTCGCCCCCCCCCCCCCCAGTTTTTTTTTCCCATGGGATACAGGCCACCATATGACACTCGACCCCACGTATCTGCCCGGACACCATGTCGGATCAAAGAAGTGCCCCCCCTCCCCCCGAAAAAAATTCTGCCTACTGCCACTAGGTCCCAACCCCCCCCCCCTCCCATCCCCCCCCTCTTAAGTTGTTAAATTCATACCCCAAGAGGAGGACATATCAGGTTCTCCCAAAGCTGATCCCCCATCGGAAAGTCCTGTATCCACACCTCTGTGCTATGAAATGTTAACAGATGTAAGTGTATGGCACTTTTCGCACGAAACTGAAAAAATTCTGTGCCGGGATTTGTGTTACATTCGACTGTGGGTGCGCTATCGTTTGTTACGCACTGACGTTGTTTCGCAAGCGTTCTGTCGGCGACGCAAAACTGTTTTGTTGCAGCGGCTCGAAATTGTAAGGGGACAGAAGGCCCCGAAAGCGACGATGTGAACGCGAATATTATGAGCGTATCCTGTTATTCACGAGCACATGTTGGAGGGATACGGAATAAAATTCGCAATGCCCATAGACTGTCGCGCCGCCAAGCGGAATTCAGGAGCGTCCTCTCGAGGAGGGTTAGTAGACGATAAAATGGCTGCACTACGCAGTCTCTCCCTTGTTCGGCTGTGCTAACCTCAGTGTTAACGCATTGGCAAGGAAGGTACACTACGACTTTGCTCGTTCCCTGCATCAGTGAACAAACCGAGCCCTCCCTGACATGAGAAATCTGATTCGTTCTTGCGAGACTCGAAGTTTTCGTGAAAATACGTGGCAACTCGCGCTTTCAATGCTAGCCCACAGCGTACGCATACTATCAGCTTCGCGAGGCTTTCTGTAGCCACGTAGGTTAGTCAAATATTATCGTCTGACATATTCAGTTGAATCTCACCATGTTTTACTTGCATATAGCATTGGTCAGTGTTTCTTGTAGAGCATGAATCCCATATAACACTACGCGGGAAGTCGCGCGGGCTCGCGATGTGCTCTTGTAAAACTCACCGATCTCAAGTTGTCGATACATTAAAATAGGGCCTCTATCCTTTGTTAGCAAAGCGCTGTTACTAATCGTGCGAGCGACGTTTCAATCATTCGAGGACGCGTCTGCTCCACGCCTTTCGTGGAGCGAACGCTTTCCACACCGTCCTTCGCCAGTGTGTTGGTGTTGGTTTCATAGCCAGCGCTGCGCCGTTTGTTTTTGTACGTTTGTTGATAGGTGGCAGCACACTGCAAGCGATTTGCTCGTTGACCGATCCGAGAGCATAATGTTCTTCGCGCCCAGACGTTTCTCTAATTGTAAACGTGGTGACGCGGAGTGGTCGCAGTCGTTCGGCGGAGGTATTTCTTCGGATTGCTTTCAGCAGTGATGTTGAAAGAAACCATCTTGACGACGAGGATTTTTCACTTGAGATTGAAGACTGTGAAAGCACCGAGAGTGACAGCTGTGACAGCGACGATGAACGATCAGCTGAACTCACGAGGAGCGAGTTGCACTTCACGTCCCCTCGTGCTTTAATGTTCTTTCACGCTCGTAAGTCACTTTTATTGTATTTAACGTATAATATCCTTGAGTGAGATGAGAATAAAAGCATAGTTCCTCTTGTGCATTGCATGTATCACAATTATTGTGGATATTATGGAGCGCCGCATCGCCAACACGCTCGAGCTCGACCAGCGAAGCGAAATGGTTAGAGCGATGGAACGTGCAGTCACGGCCACAATCTACGCCTCTCGACTAACTTCTTCGACGTTGCGAAAAGCATACGTGTGCATTCTTTTCGATATTCATGTTTGGATCGGGCTGATCGAATCTGCAACATGCGAGTGAAGTGAATTGCACACGGCTAGAGTCTCAGCATGGCTGTGACACAAGCGCTACTGAATGGGATGTTAAATGCTCGTGTTCCGTTGAAGACGTAATACCGCGTTCCCGACTGCGCAAGTAATGACGACGTGCGGTCCCGTGCTGCAGCGATGACGCTACTCGCTGGCGGCCTACTACTGCGGCAAATCCGTCAGGCAGGCTCGGTACGTACTACCTCGGTCTGCCGTTTAGCTCATACGTCAATTTTAGTTCATGCAGTTTTATGTATATATCACGCACAGGATATCGCAAAGCATCGTTATGCACGGTAACGGAGCTGAAATATAACCTTTCACACCGCAGCAAATAATTGGGTGGGGGGTACTTTGCACTTTCCATGGTTTGGGAAAGTATTTTGGTCTCATATCCAATTCAGCGCGGCTCATGACTTCATCCGGTGAAAGTGGCACGGGCCGTACGTCCGCACGTCCTATCTGTTCCTATGCTAACAAACGGGTTGACCCTCCTCCTGGCGCCATCTTGAAAAGCACGGCGCGCCACCTATAGTCCGTGGGCATTGCGAATACCAACTAATCGGCACCTACATCTTGTAGGAACTACCACTCTTCATGTTCTTTTTTCACTTGTGTGAGATGCGTAATTGGTTTTACATTTTAATCGCACATTAATTTTATACATAACTTACGTCGTTGACCACAACAGTGAAATATTTTATATTTCAAAAAAATAAAAAAGGACAACGTTTTATTTACAATTAGATGCACAATGCATCAGGACGTAGGCTGCCCCTTATGAAATACGCTTTGAAATGGGTCAACTGCAGCACTTTCTTGCCGTCATCGATATGCCTAGACGTGTCACGCGTGCTAAAGCATCTTCCCAACTATCCTACACTAGACGCAGGATATCCAGATAGCTAACAACGCTTTATTCGCTACACTGAAAACAGAGAGACAAAATTTATAACCTGGCGCATAGCTTCATTCTGAACCACGGCGGGCCTACGTGTTACTCGGTGACACACTTGGAACTTCGTTCTCGTTGTGAGGCAGTTATTTACATGTAATAACAGTCAACGCAGTGACAAGGAAATCCCGGAAACGTGTACAGGCCCTTACGCACTCTTCTAAAATTTTCATCCCCGATTGATTAATGTCAAAGCAGATACAAGCAAGAAGTTATAGCAGTGACAGCAATACGATTCGGACAGGAGCCTCCAACATGGCGCTGAACCGGTAGCTTCGTCAAACCTCCAACAGATGGCAGCGATTTCGCATAAGCTCTACTCAGGAGTAAATATTGGATTTTGTTCTCATAGATTGGAACATTTCATTTTGGCTTGAATGAGCTCGTAAAGGAACACTAAATCGCAACTTATGAACGATGAACACCCTCCTTGTGCTTTTGTTGGTGCCGTCTTTTGTTGCGTAGGGGTAATGGCAATGACTAGACTTGTAGAGCGAGTGGTCTTTCTAGGCAAAAGGCGCACCATTCTGGACTGACGGCACACCTTTCTGGTTCTTGCCCTCTATTGAATGCATTCGAAAATGTTTCCGCTCTTTTTCTTCTTATTACCTCGTTTTATGCGCACCGTTTCGGCTCACTTCTTCAAGTAATAGATCGGTGCCCAATATCTTCATTTCAGTTGTCTTCTACTTAAAATATACCGTCTTGGAATGACAGAAAGACATGCTACTGTAGCGCAAAACTCGAAAAGAAACACTAAGACGAGATAAAAATTGGGGACGCTTAAGCTTCGCCTTTAAGAGTTGAATGCAATAGCGATATCCTGCGCCTAGTGCATACTTCGACCACTTAGTGCAAAATTATTATTGTATGTTGTAACTCGATAAGTTCAGATTGTGCATTACTGCGATGCAGTCGACAAAGCAGAAAGTGATCGCATAGCCGCAGCACGCCCAGCTTTAGTGTCTGTCTGCCTTGTCTGCCTCCGTCTTCCGTTGTCTGCCTCCGTCTTCCGTTGCCGCCCTCGTTGTCATGCTCCCCTTGACACTGATGCCTCACCAAAGCTCGCCGATGAGGAAGACGCCGCAGTGTGGTTGGCGCTTGTTGACGATACAGAATCCATGACAAGCGTGTCAAGAGCCCGGTGGCGTGAGAAAACGTCTGTGCGCGTGACATTTTTAGGGGCGAAGCTCCTTATAGCGGCACCCGTTCGTCCCCATCGTAGTAGTGTGTAACCAGTCTGAAAAACGGAGGGGGCGTGCACACATGAAGGCTCTCTAACGACAATGCGCTGCGACAGTACGTGATATGTATCGCCCTCTCCTCTCCTACGCTTCCCCCTCTTTCTCCTCGCGGCGCAGCGGCGCCGACGCAGGCAGCGTCTTGATTGAAAAAACCGATCGCTCGCGCAGCACAACCGTTCACTGACCACCCCGTATATATAGGCACTGGATTTTGACCTCCAAGCTAGTGCGTGTGTGCGATTTTTCCTGTGCGTGATTAAACAATGAAAATTCACAGCGTACATGTAAAATTAAAGTGAGCTGCAAGTCGTCATAACTCTCATCGAACCTTTAGTATAAACGCGCCCGATCTCACGTCGGTGATGATGTACTGGGCAGAATTCACGGAAGATTCACGGTTTACCGATGAACCTCCGCAGCTTCGCCCACTCATCATCATTCACTCCGTGGATGTGCTGTGATTTTTTTATAAGCGCTACTTGTCTAGTAATGAGTCTGGTGACCATTTCCGTTTTCTTGGTAATCATGCCTTCCTCATGAGCCACATCATCTACGTAGCGGCCATGCACATCTGGCACAACCTCGAGAAAAAGAAGCTTAACACCCTCATTCGGAAAAGCATCAAAAGGGTGCTAAGCATTCCGATGACGGCTAGCAGAAAGCGCCTTTGTCAAATAGGCGTGCACGATACGCTGGATGAAGCAGGATAGTGAGCTTGCTCGACTATCCTGCTCTTTGGCAGGGAGAAGTATCTTAGCCATTCTGGGCCTCAATCCAGTGCTGGCAGAGGAGAGAAACCATCCAATCATCCAGGAGCAAAGAGAAAATATTCTTGTCGCACCGATCCCTCGCAATATGCACCCGCAGCACAATGAGCGAAGGCGTAGAACAAGAGCCATTGCTATCCTGAAGAAGATCAAGGATGATCCTCAATCGGTCTGCTTCGTAGATGCGGCACAATATGGTCGCTCATCTCACTATGCCGTGGTCGCAATAGATAACAGAGGTGAAATCATCTCGTCGGCCTCCCTGACTGGAACCACTTCTTCTAAAGCGGAGCAGGTTGCTATTGCTTTGGCACTCTTGGATGATAAGAGGACGCAAATCTACTCGGATTCTAGATCGGCAGTCAGGGCGTTTGCCTCGGGCTCCATAGCGAAAGAGGCACATGACGTTCTTAAGAACCGGACCATAACTATGCACACAATCATTTGGTTCCCGGCACACCTAGGTCAAACTTTGGACTCGCTCACCAACCTCAACGACATCGCCCACTCCCAAGCGCGCGTACTAACTCTCCGCGCTGGAGGAGAAGCCTTGTCAAAGAGCAGGGTTCCAGAGTTCCGAGACACTTTATTCACATTTAATGAATTCACGAAGCATTTTTATCTGGAAAGAATAGTATTTTCTCCACCACACAAAAAGCTCACGAGACCTTAGGATGCTACAAACTAATTCTTATCCGAATCTCGCTTTCATGCATTGTCTACTCCCAAGTGACTTCAACTCGCAGATTCCGGAAATTGGGATGCTGAAAAACAGCGACAGCAATACGATTCGGACACAAGCCTCCAACATGGCGCCGAACCGGCAGCTTCGTCAAACCTCCAACAGATAGCACCAACTTTTTCGCATAAGCTCTATTCAGGAGTAAATATTTGATTTGGTTCTCACAGACTGGAACATTAGTTTGAGCTTGAATGAGCTGGTAAAGGAGCACTAAATCGCAGCTTATGAACGATGAACACCCTCCTTTTGCTTCTGTTGTTGCCGTCCTTTGTTGCAGAGGCGCAATGGCGATGACTACACTTGTAGAGCGAAAGGCGCACCATTCTGGACTCTCTCTCTATCTGTCTCTTTATTTGTCTCTCTTTCTTTGATTCTCCCTCTTTGTTTGGTTTCTGTCTTTCTTTCCTTTCTTTCTAATTATTTCTTTCTCTTTCTCTCTATGCTAGGCTTTACTCTATCCCCACAGCCTTTCCATCCTCCTCCCTCTCACTTCACTTTCCCATCCCCTTTCTTTACTATACTATATAAGGCTATGCTATGCTCTGCTAGCGTGTCTGGATGGCCTCGTAGTTACGGCGCTTGCCTAGGGATCATTGGTACGAGGGTTCAAATCACGCCTCCTCAAGAATTTCTTTTCGCCAAGAACTTCTCTCTTTCTCTCTCTCTTTACCCTTTCTCTTGCCCGACACTGTAATGAATCAAATCGGCGCATCTGTTCCGCGAGCGAAGCATGTGATGAAGAAAAGGAATAGCACGAAGAGAGCGCGTGCCGGTTCATGATTATGATAGCTTTCAGTGGCTCAACAGCTATTCTTAATTCAACTCTTTACATACAGTTTGACTGTATTTTGCCTTCTTATGCGAAACAAATGTCATTTCGGTATCTAAATAATCAGAAGATTGTCTAGCTCACCTGAAAATAAGCAATATAATTGCGACCGATGCATCAGTATCAAAGGAAATGGTTGGGGTTGGCATCTTCTCTTCTTTTCTTGACTTGTCTTTTTCGGTTCGTCTTCCAGATTATACTCCCATATTCATTGCAGAACTATTGGTAATTGTTCTAGCACTACGCAAACTTCCCTCAAGTGAATCAACAGCAGTGATAATTACAGATTCTCTCTAAATATTGTTACGAATATATTTAACTTGTTTACAGTATGGAATAGTCCAGCAGTCAAGATGGCGGTTGTGTATCTTCAGAACACCGACACGTCGTCTGCCTCCTCTTCGCACACCTCCCCACAGTCATAGCTGCAACCCCGCTACATCGACCTCCGGCGGCGAAAGCGCCGACTCGGCGCTTGTTAGCAGGTGGTGGGCGAAAGGTACGGCTTCAGGCGAGCGACGTGGACGACGTTGGAAGACGTAGAGGGCGCCGTATGGTCCAGAGGGGCGATGTCATAGGTGACCTCAGTCACCTGGCGTAGCACACGGTAAGGGCCGGAGTACTTGGGCAGAAGTTTTTCGGCCAGGCCAACATGCCGAGACGGAGACCACAGCAGAACGAGGTCACCCGGATTGAAGCGAACGTTCCGGTGGCAACTGTCGTATGTATGTTTCTGGCGGAGTTGCGAGTCCTAAAGGCGTCGATGGGCGATCTGACGGGCCTTTTCGGCTGTGCTAATAGCGTGGCGAGCATATTCGGTGGACAGGTGGGCAGGGGTGGGTACGAGCGTGTCGAACGGCAAGGTCGGTTCTCTTCCATACAAAAGGTAAAAGGGAGAATATCCAGCAGTGTCGTGGCGCGAGCTGTTGTACGCAAAAGTGACAAAGGGTAGCGCAACGTCCCAGTCGCGATGATCAGTCGAGACATACATGGCGAGCATGTCAGTGAGCGTGCGATTCAAACGTTCTGTGAGTCCGTTCGTTTGGGGATGATAGGCCGTCGTAAGCTTGTGCTTGGTTGCACAAGACCGAAGTAGGTCCTCGATTACCTTGGATAAAAAGCAACGACCTCGGTCCGTGATAAGTTGACGAGGAGCGCCGTGATGTAAGATGACGTCTTGTATCAAAAACTCGGCGACGTCTGTAGCGCAGCTGCTCGGGAGAGGTCTCGTAATGGCAAAACGGGTCGAATAATCCGTAGCGACGGCGACCCATCTGTTACCGTTGTTAGAAAGTGGGAAAGGTCCCAAAAGGTCGAGGCCGACAAGAAAAAAAGGCTCAGCAGGCACGTCGATAGGTTGAAGGAGCCCGGCGGGGTGCACAGCTGGCCTTTTCCGGCGTTGGCACGACTCGCAAGAAGCGACATAACGATGTACGGAACGGTAGAGGCCGGGCCAGAAAAAGCGTCGGCGGACACGGTCGTACGTTCTGGCAACACCAAGATGGCCGGCCGTTGGTACATCATGTAGTTGCTGAAGTACGGTCGATAGGTTATGATAGGATAGGATAGCGATAGGATAGCGGTAACCCCGCTACAATATGTACTGCACTTTCTGCGGCAACAAATTTAACACTCGTTAGTTTGCTTATTCTCCTAATACCGGCAAACTTACAAAAAGTTCAGTAGCTGTGGGTACCACGCCACCGCGGAATATATTGGAACGAAACGGCTGACTCATTAGCCACAACATCCCTCAGTGGACCCCTCATCTCAATTTTACCGGATACGGCTTACGCGACAGCATTAAGATTCAGAAATGCTTGCTTGCAAAGCGAAATAGGCAAATTCTCATTGGATAAATTTAAAGACTTTGCACATCTGAGATATTGCTGGAATAAACAGTGGTGTTTACCTCGCCAGTTAGAAGTTTGGTACACAACATTACGATGTATAATTTCGCAATTGAATTATTACCTACATAAAGCCGGACTCAAGGCTTCCTCGTTATGCATGTTTTGCAATGAAATCGAAACAATGAAGCATTCTTTTTTATTTTGTCGCCGTTATTCTAATCAGAGAAAAAGATGCCTTGTAGCTCCATTTCAGAAATTAGTATTAGAAATAAATGTTCCAGTAATTTTATCATTTGGTGGCACTACGATAGGTTATGGCCACTGGTATGTCTGCTCTGCTGTGTTCGGCTAGACAAATGAAATAAAAAGATTACCATGTTTAGTCTATTTCTCTCTGTTCATAATCTTCATTTGAAAACTGACATTATTTTCTTAGAAAGCACTGACGATAGTCTGAACACTTGCTCGTTAAACAATTTCATTTATTCGATGTTTGATTTTATACTAAATTTCTAGATTTGTTTAGTTTCATAGGTATTCACCTTAAGCATCCTGCCGCCCGGTTCTTGGCCCATCCCCCTTTGTGGGTGAGCGCCATTAGGAAGAGGACATCATCATCATCAGTTTTGAGTCGACGACCAACGTCATAAAGAAAAGCTTAACAGCTCTACCGATAAAGTTATGAAGAAAGTTAACAGCAATCATTAATTACCATGTTAACTTTGCTTACATGTCGCTGTAATTTACCAATCCTGCAATTTTGAGTTGCAGCTGCTGTGGTCGAGACTACAAATTTCGCGCTTGCGTGAGTTCTCAAAACGCATTCAGTGGGCGAATGCCATGAGCTGTGAATGTCGTTTGCTGTGCCCGTGCACAAGCAGCAAAAATTGCATTGGCACATACTCATACTGGCTGCCAATGACGTCAGATGTGGCGCGTGACAGAGGTATAAGGGTTTTGCTTTGAAAGATTGTTGACGGTTGAGGATCTCGTATACTCGTCTGTGGGAGAGAGATGGGTCACCGCAAACTTTAAACGTGACCGAAGGTATTAGCAGCAGCGTTTGCTTGGGCGCCTATTCACTGCAGTTGGAGCCGAATGAGACTACGTGCTTCTGATAATAGCTACCTGTAGAGCCACTCATCTTTCACTGGGTATCCTGCATATTTACTTCTCAAGGGACAGGTAGGATTGCGGGTTCACATAATGCTATACGATTTTTTCCGAGATAAATCACGAGAGCTTTCTATCCTTTCGAAGAATATAAAGAAAGAAACGAAAACAACTAAAGCATAACAATGAAAGACGTCAATTGAAAGATGAGACGAAATTAGGCCAGGTAGAAATAAATCACGCAAAATCGTCTTTGGAAATTGTCTAAACAGCGCCGCCTTTATTTTTTTCGATGCCAGTCAGATGAGCCCGATCCAGCTGTTCACCACCGGCCTCCTCTTGTCCTTTCCTACTCTCCTCCGTCGGCAAGCCTTCATGCTTGCTTTGCATTCATAGGGGCTGCGCCCTTAGGCCGGTGCCCCAAGACGGAATTCAGTCAAGGTCATTTTTCGCTGAGTTGTGTTCATATCCGTGGGGCGGCGTCGTGTCTCCCACATGATCACTATGTTGGCTGTAACCCTGGCTCTCAAAGAGACGCTGTGTATTGAGATGGCCCGTCTTCGTTCATGGCGCTATGTGGGCTAAGAACGGTGACGCGTCTCTGCGACGCTGCTGCATGCACAGGACTTAACAGAGAGATTGAGAGTTGGGGACCCAGGACACTGGGTCCCCAGGCTGCGTTGCGTAGGGTGCTCTTGCGTTCGAAGGACCAGCAGAGTCGGAGAATTGGGTCAAACGCAGGTTGCGTTGGGTCAAACGCACGGGGCGCCACACGTCTCGATATTTAAATTATGCGAGACGCGGACCATACTGCGTCTTGGCCCGCGCTGCGTCTGCGGCGTCTCTCTGGCGACTCAAAGCGCCTTGAGGACCAAGGCCAGTTTTCGATTTTTGGGTCTTGGGTCAACGCGAACTCAAGAGCCTAATAGTGGCTTGGATTATGCGCATGCGCCCTGGCGGCTCGCAAATTTGTTGGGTCCCCAATCTCCTTGGGGCCCCAATTCTCAAACTTTCTAAAATGTGCCACACGAGTGCTCGGAGGCGGAGGCGGCATTGCTTCGAGCCACGAAGGAAGGCATACGAAGGGACTGATTTGACAGACGCATGGACGGCGCGTCTACCTCCTCTCCACAGCAAAGCAAGCAGTCGTATCTAAAGCAGTACGCAAGCAGTCGTACCTAAAGTATGGCGTACTGGAATGGCGTAGTGTGTCGTCTGGCGCCGAAAACGTGGCTCTTTTTGCGATGACGGCCAGCGGTACCGGAGGACACCGTTCTACTGTGTCGCCACCTGTCGCCGCCCCCTGAAGTAACTTACGGTAAACTCAGATAGAAAGCTTCTGAGATCGGTAGTTGTAGTTGCAGCGCTGGACGTGCGTGTACCTGGGAAACCTCTTGATTGTTTCCTTCTGTTTCTCTTGACGCGTTAGCAATCTTTTTTTCGTGTCCACGACAGACTCAGTGTTCGAGGAAGCCTGACGCATTGTTGTTTTTGTAGACCGATTGGAATTATAGACTTTTTCTCACAGAATAATCTCAACACCCCGAATATATAGCAGTGCACTTAGCTGCATTCCTGCGCTTTGGCGCCTCTTTGAGGATTAAAATATCTGAAGACAGGGAGCAGCATTCGTCATTGAGTGCTATATTTTTTCTATCGAAAACCTTGCGACAACTCTGCTGGTTCATACAAGTGAAGTGGTCATGGAACTCAACTGATGATGCTAACGTTATCCTTCCGGACCTCTTCGTACGCTTTGTCGCATAACTTCAAGTTAGCTAGGCAGGCGTACATAGGCACAGAATGAATAACTATGTGCTTCTTTATGCCTTCTGCAATCACAACAGTAAGCGCGCACGATCCGGGTCGCTGTTCTGCGATAGGAAATATGCAAGCTCAGACGACGCAGGAGCAGCTTTATTTATCGCAATAATGCATCCAAATGTGTTGAAATGTTTAAATCTTGGAAATATCTTAAGTTTCAATCGTGTTATGTGACAATTTTACTGAAGAACTGAAAATTTAAATTTCGCACGCCGGGCACACCGTTCGATTTTGACGCCCTACTGGTGGCGTCATCGAAACAGTGACCGCCGTTGTCACATTGGTTTGCTGCGAAGACTACACAATACCACATTCTAGTACACCATGTCTAAAGGGTCTTTGGTCGTACCCTTTATGTGGCGTCGCACCAAGACAACTCTTTGAACTAAGGCAGACCAACGGTTCCCATTGAGGCGCAAGCGCTTGCACTGGCATTGAAAAAAAAAAGAGGAGGCGTTTGTCTAAGTGATGCGTAAGCGTAGAGTTTTGTCGTTGGAAACTGCATGGAACCGCCCTTCCGTCAAACGTTCACTCTAAGAAAAGTTCGAGTACCGGGGAGTATTTCTACCACGCAACTATAATCGATATCTGGCTCGCTCGCGTTTCCTTTCTTGAAAACTCGGCTCTCACCAGTTTGCTATCAAGAATGCTATGTCACGCTGATAGCGTACACACCGTTCGTTACCCAGAAATGCCGTAATCAAGGTGATAAGCCAACGAAAGTACGCAAGGTAGATTACGGTTATAGCTGTGCGGCAGAAGAACTCCCCAAACATTCGATTATTTCTCAGACTGTTGTTGTCCGCCGGCATGGGCACGACGTCTTTCACCTCCTGTCTGGCCTTCATGAGCATCTGCAACGGCCCCGTTAAAGGCGCATACAGTGAAAGGATAAAATTACCCATGTAAGGATCAATACAATCGACTAAGAAGAAAGTTAAGAACGATAAGAAACGTAAGATTTGCTTTCGCCTTCGAGTCGACTTAGGCGAACGCATAAGGGATTGTGTGACATTCTCGTGTTGTCTAACCATACATATATTATACATACATGGGTAGCAGCACAGTTACAGAAGCAAGATAAAATAACAACCACACCGCCAGGCCCGTAGCCAGAAATTTTTTTCGGGGGGGGGGGGGGGGGGGGGGGGAGCACTTGCTGAAAACCTTGACTATTTGAGAAAAACACCTATTTTCATTATTTATTTTTGGTAAAAACACGTTGTTATGACTGTCAGTCGGTGGCGTCGCGCTGACCATGAGAATCGGCGGGCGAGGCGTTCTCACACTGCTAGAACACCTGCATCTTTCCTGGAAACGGCGTTCGCGGGACGGCAAAGCCGGAGACAATGGGCCACCTGGGCTTGACTTGGTATGCTGCCGAAACGACATGACCTGTATCATTAGACAGGAGTCGCCGCAGACTCTTTTCTGCCCTTCGGGGAAGAACTGGAGGAGCAAGCACGTTCTGCCCTTCGGGGAAAAGAAGAGTACGAGGAACGAGCCCGAGGAACTTGTCGCCTTGCTTCCCCCACAAGCGTGCCGTTGACCACCTGACCCTTGTTGTTTCAAAAGTGCAACGACCCCTCAGCGACAGTGAAATGGACTGTGCCATGGTGGGTGGGGTCAACGTTACTAGAACAAACTCAGTTTAAAAGCTCCGCCGGAGAGGCGGTCCGCGTGGCGGTCGTGAGAACTAGTGGCGCTGCAGTCACGTCTAGCTCCCGCGGCTGGCGCTTGTTGTGATCGGCGCCGCCGATGTACGAGCGCACGCGGGTTAGAGCGTCGTCTGCGCTTTGTTAGGTCGTCATTTTTGCGACTGTTCTTGACCAAGCTTAGCGTCTTGTACGAAGACACGTGCATGATGTACGAAGCGTAACGAGGGCGAACAGATTCGCAGTGCGGTATGCCGACTTGCTTTGCGCCGGGCTGCAAGAGCGGCTACCGCAATGACGACTCCGCTTCACGACACTTCTTCGGACCTGCAAAAGACCCTACGCCATTCTAGCTTTGCATCGCAAAGATAGAAAGCTTACTGCGAAATGCAAGGTCTGTGACGTTCATTTTGAGAGTGACGGCATTGTAAAGCACTATCGTCATGTCGTTGCGGGACAAGAAGTTTTGATCCCACGTGGAAAATGGGAACTCGCGCCAGGTGCCGTGCCGCGCTTGTAGCGTATATAGGCGATTACCTATATACGCTACCGACACTGAGAGTTGCATCACACTGACATTCGATTAGTTGTCAGCTGTCGCTATGCCTTAGCAGTGGATTTTTGAGACGTTTTACGACGAGGTTTTGAACAAAATGTGCGGAATATTTTACACTCGCCGGCTCGGGAACGGGCTGCTCAGCGGAAAAATTTGACACGGCACACATAGAAAAGACGAGGACCAGCGCTGGTCCTCGTCATTTCTATGTGTACCGTGTCAAATTTTTTTTGCGCTGAGCAGTTTAATAATGGAATACCAACTAGCCCAATCCCACACTTTGCTTCGGGAACGGAGACTTATTGTGTAAAAGATAATGGTAGTTGACGAGCAGTTTAACTGCGAAGTGAACGGCTGCAGCACGAAACGCAAACGGTTGTCGTACAGTGTAAAGTGCTGCGGGCATGTAACATCTGCTCGGTACGGTACGGTACGGAGAACTTTATTTAAAGATCCGGAGAAGTGCCACCCCTTAGGGTGACACCGCGGGCCTCTCCCACGTGGGGATAGTTAGACCTAGCCTAACCGCCGCATCGCAAGCTCTCTGGACAGCCCAAAGTTGATGCTGATATTCCGAGCTCTTGAGGGCGAAGTTGAATACTGACGACTCTTCTAGCGACAGAGTACGCGCGAATAACTGCTCGATGCCCATCATGGCCGATCTGTTCGAATTGTTTAAGGCACCGTAGAAGGATGCCACGTAGAAAGATGAGACACCGAAAATACAACTATCCACTGAAAAAAAAAATTGCTCAGAGACGACATCTATTCGATGTAATTGCACACAACGATTTCATTTCCCGAGTTCTCGCAAAATTTTCCGATTTTGGGTCAGTATTCCTTCTACAGTCGCGAAAACGTGTCTTGTAAACATTCCAAAGCATTGGTGATGTTTTTCGGGAAAGTTTTTTTCAATAAATTGTAGAAACATGAGTACTGTTTTTTTCTAGAACCTTTTTGTATCTCGAGTAAGTACGCTTCTTTGTGCACTATAACGGCTTTTACAAACGTGTTGGGTTGTTCTTGGTCTAGATAAGACGGCAGTGGCTAAAATTGTGGTGGTAGTTTTAAAATTTACTCTGAAAACCCTCATTCGCTTAGAAACTCCTATGCTTGGAAGTTAAGCGCAATGTAGACAGCTCAAATATTGTCACAGGGTCGTGACGTCGACGAAGGCAGCAGTCAGCAGGTCCGAGATGAAACTCTTTATTTGGCCGAACTTGTGGCCGGGAAACCGAAAGTCAAACTACAGCAATACACTGATAGCGGCGAACAGAGCGTCGACCGTCGATCAACTGACAAGCGGTCAAGCGCGTCGGCTTTTATACAGGCGCTATCGAATTTTCCAGCAATATCGCTGGTGGCGGCGTTATCTCTCGGCAAAGCTGGAACATTCGCGTGCAGCGCGCAATCTTACCAAAACGATCTATTACAATCGCGAAGCTTCTCGAACAGTGTTTCGCGGACAGCGTCGAGCGTTGATAACCGTCCTTGCTGGTCAAACCCGAATACATCAAAATAAAACAAGAAGTGGGCGTGGCAATATAAACCGAACATCGATTCTTAGCCAATCAATGAACAACGCACGCGGGTCAATGCATGCAGACGACCTTATGCATATCCACCTAAGTATCCATCTAACTAGTACAATAAGAAAGTTGCCGCGCAGTTGCCGCGAGCAGCTGCGCGACGGACCGCAGCCGTGGCAGTAGACGACGCGCCGATAGTGGCGCAAGACGGAACTGCAGCGCCGCTAGTTCTCGCGACCGCCGTTCGGACCACCCTCCTCCGCTGGCGGAGATACGGAGCTTTGAAACTGAGTTTGTTCTAGTAACGTTGGGTGGGGTCGTGTGTGTGATTGGTGGTCGTCAAGAAGGAGGAGCCAGCCGGAGGGGTTAAAACGACGGTGCTGACTGAGAAATAGGGCTCTGAGCCCTCGGTAACAGGCTCATCCAATTCGCTCGTCGCTGAACTCTGACCTTGTCACGATGTAAATTGAGTGTACGAAAAGTGCCAGTAAACTTGTTATTGTTTTCCCAACTTGCTAGCAGCATTTCCTCAACCCGGAGACTCGACTACGCTACCAAACGGAGTCCGGGTACGACGCTGCCCTATCGTAGCAACAACATGGTTGCCGAGGAGGGACGGATCTAAATACCGGTCGCAACAACTGGTTGCAGCGGTGGGATGGATCCAAATACCCAGGCACGACAACGTACTTCACCAAAGTTTCGGGGGGGGGGGGGGGGGTAGGGCTTCCCCCCGGCCACGGGCCTACACACCGCACATTCCCACGTTAACATTCGCGTTTCCAACACTACACTCTGTTTCATATACATCTGGTGCAACGCTATGGAAACTAGCCAGAATTCTTGCAGTAGAAGCGTTCGCATACAAAAATGGTTCCATGATTTTCCCACCCGTAATATGAGACTTCTCTTTTTTCCCCTTTTAGACTGAAGAGTAAATAAAAATGCTTTGTGTATTAGAAAGAAAGAAACTTTTATATTTATTCAGCTGTAAATAGGTTCTTCTGGGCCGATTGGTGTGTCCTTGTTCCCGTATCGTGGCCTCCGCGATCAGTCCGCGTGGCGGTCAGCCGGAGCCAATCGCGGAAGCCATGTTCTCAAAGACGAAATTCAAGCGCGAGACGCGCACACTTAGATATTCTGCTGACCGAACATCTTGTATAGCTTCCACAGCGATGCAGGTGGCGTATGAAACGGAGTACACTGATTAGCATTTTGTTATTACTTAATTTGCATGAAGTGAGTTTCATTTTATGAAAAATTTATTGATGGTACGTTGACACAGTCTCCTGCACGTGCGAAAGCCATGGCGTAAGCTCCAGTAGTGATTCTTTCAATGCTGTCATGCACGATTTCTAAAATACGAGTTCTCGTTTTCTTGTATGGCGCTGCAAATTTGCAGTGCCAAACACGTGAAGCAAGATTACCCGGATGGGTAACCTAGTGACCGTTGAAAGAACGTGACACGACGTTGTAGAACGTGAGCTTGGGCATGTTGGTAATCCATCTTAACACAGTGACCGTTATTCCAAACTATCTCAGTCTAGTATAAGGGGTGGCAGATTGGGCTGGTTCGAATTCCATACTCAGCCGATAACAGTGAAACACAGACAAGCGCTTGACCGTGTCGCTTTTCTCGTCTGAGCTGAGTCTAGTGTTTACACATTTTTCCATCTTTCTACATGTGTAGTGTGGTCGTTATTTTATGTCGTTGTTGTAACTGTGGGGCTGCACATGCATATACGTATGATGAAACTGCCCAAGATAAAACAGTCGTTAGTTTTCGTTCGACCTTCGTGTTTCCACGTTTGTCCTGAAGTTACATCGCTAATATCCAAAATTTTTAACATTGTTAAACTTGTGTGGCGTGTCTTTGTGTTTAAGAGCGCTTTCTGATGGGAGACAACTTGCAGCACTGTGTACTATACTAAAGAATTCGTTTAATTTCCTGTAACTATGTTAAAAATACCGTGGAATATTCAAAGGGCTGTGTACTCTACTACGGCAGAGCGACAAGCCATCCCGAACCAGATACGTGCCAGAAGCTATGAGCAGTAGCTGTGTTTCGACAAAAATGTTTGACTATTTAAAGTAGTGCTTGTACTCTACTATGGGAGTGCGCTAAGGTCTCCCTGACACTGCGGATGCTAGAAAAGCACGTGGTACCGGTAACCTCTGGTGTAATACTGCCAATGGAGACAATTAAGCGCACGTGCGCCTGGCATGACTTATCTCTAAAGCCACTATTAATTTTCTGGGTATCCTGCAACATTTCTGCTTAAGAGGGAGATAGGATTCCTGGTTCATGTAATGCCGTACGATAGTTTTTAAGATGAACCGCACAAGCTTTACATTTTTAGACGAGCATAGCGAAATATTAATTGCGAACAACCGCTAGGTAGAACAGTGAAAGATGTCAATGGAAAGATGGGACTAACTTATGTCAGACAAGAAGGCAGGAAAAATCTGCGCAGAATCTCCTTTCGGAGTTGTCTAACGACATTTTCGAGAAATCACGCCGGTGCGTATCTGGGCGCCCTGGTGAGCTGTTTCATCCAATCTTCGTAGGGCCTGGGTGCCCCGGTGTGCACCGCTCCGATTTGTCGCAGAAGGCAGAACCGAAGTGTATGCGTTGATTTTTATTGCAAAAAACGCTGCAGCTGAGGCAGTATCTATTTATCGTGCAGTGTGGAGCGCGTCGAGACGAATCTAGGAAAAAACAGGCGCACGGAGGAGAGTGTCGCTACTATTCTAGATGAAGGGGCTTTAGTAGGAGTTCAAGTTACTGTATATGCTCCCTGCAAAGCATACAGTAATTGAAGCCGGAGTCTGGAAAAAAAAGTATATATTTAATATCTATCTATCTATCTATCTATCTATCTATCTATCTATCTATCTATCTATCTATCTATCTATCTATCTATCTATCTATCTATCTATCTATCTATCTATCTATCTATCTATCTATCTATCTATCTATCTATCCAGCAGCCTATGACGTTTTCCTCTTTTGGCCGTTCCGTTAAGGGGATGTGTACCAATATTGGCACGGCAAGACGTGACTGCATGACAAAAATAAATTACAGGTCATAACATGAAAATCATGACATGTCTTGAACGGTCTTGGTGCTCAAGCGGCCGTTTCGGTAATTTAATGTATACCAAAATTGGTATGGCGTGACAAGTGTGTATGACGAGCATAACTGACTGCTAGCATATAATGTGCAAATTATCCCACGCATTTCATGTACGGGATGAATTTAAGCCACGCTCATGGCGCGCTCGCTGCCGTTTCGCTAGCATGATATATACCGAAATTGATATTACGTGACGTCACTGTATGACCAACGTAAAGAACAAGTAGTAACATAAAAATCATGACGCACATTTATGTACGGCATGATTTACGTGACACTGTTTTGGTGCGCTTCCGGCCGTTTTCCTAACTGGATATATACCAAAATTGGTATGACATGACATGAGTGCGTGGCGAACATAAGCAACAGGCCATACACTGTATGTATCAGAATATACGTTTTATAAGCATGGTGCATACCAGATTGTATACGCATGCATGCATGACAAACGTGCGATAGTTAACTACATGTAGTCGTATGAATGCCTTGATTTGCCTAAAAAAATGCGACATATGCAGCTCTTTGATGACTGCTTCGCATTACATCGTTTCCCACAGTGTGTGAGATCTGCCGGAGTTTCATTTTGCTTTTTGCTAAAAGAGCTAACTAAGTCCACTTTAACTGACTCTGAGAAAAACGCATTTTTTTTACAGACAATATTGTCGGGGGCCTGCTCGGACAATGTTTTTTGCCAGTGTGCTCATGTCATCAAAATACATCAAATCTATATTGCGGCTAAAATCTATCTAGTCCACTATCGTTGGAATACAGGAGTAAACATTCGACGTGGCTCTCATAGGTTGGAACATTTCATTTGTGCTTGAGAGAGCTCGTAAAAGAACATTAAATCACAGCTAATGAATGATATAGTAGCATTTCGCGCAAAATTAACACCATCCTTGTGCTTCTGTTTGTGCCGTCCTTTGTTACATAGGCGTAATGGGGATGACTAGACTTGTAGAGCGAGTGGTCCTTCCAGACAAAAGGTGCACTGTTCGGGACTGACCGCAGACCTTTCTTGTTCTTGGCATCTATTGAAGGCCTTCGAAAATGCTTCAGCTCTTTTAACTGCGAAGCACTTCTTAGCGAACCTCTGGCACTTTGAGCGTTTCTATCTACGTATCTATCTATCTATCTATCTATCTATCTAGCCGCCTACGTCTGGGTGCTCTCATGATCGCCTCCTTAACTTGGTGTAGACCAAAATCGGCATGGGAGGGTAAGAGGACTTGAAGAATATCACTGTGTGGTCATGACATGAATAAAGTGAAAATCCTGTAGCGTACGTCATCAAACCCTCTCCTTCAGACACGTGTGGCACATGCCCGTTTACCACCGACCGCGGTGTACGGGTATGCGCCACAGGTGACTGACACTTTATATCTACCCAGGAACGGTGAGAACAGACGTTGGTAATTTAAATGCGAGAGCGTTAAGAAAAACCGACGTCGGCAGCGTTGACCCGACGAATCGAAAGAATAAAAATGAGGATCCCAGCAGGAATCGAACCCAAGCATTCTGCGTGGCAATCAGGTATTCTACGACAAAGCAACGCCAGGTGTACAAACTGGTTTGGATAAACAGCCTATGCAGTCGTAAATCGGTGCAACGTCAGTTGTGGTTGTGGTGCTGGGTATCTAATTTTACAAGAAAGCAATAACCACTACATATATAGTCCTACAATACAGGCGTCATATCAGATTAACATCCGTGATTCCAGTGTTGGGTCCGCTTTTATAGCAGTCTAATAAAAATTACATTTGTATTCCTATGATTTATCAAGCTATATTGAAGCATTGCTCGGCCCCGTGAGAATATTGCCGAAAGTTACGTATGATATTCACATCAAGGCAGCGTAATGTGGAGTTAGTCCGCCAGAACGACGCAGTGTCCTCTTCATTTCTTACGAGGCTAGGTGATGGCCTCATGCTGACTGAGGATGATGACATATTGACTGACAGCCGCTTTGTAGACTAGGCTACGTAGGTCACATACGCCCAGGTAGTTACGAATACGACAAGCGCCATCCACTGATGTTGGTCCACGTAGCCCTATCCAGGCCTACCAGCCTCAACGGCCTAAACCTCTCCAACGCGATGGGTGACTTCAGATTCCGACATGTCGCCGGGTAGACAGACAATTTGTCGACGAAATTACCGAGGCATCCACGATTACTTCACTACACATGGACCCCTCTCCACCGCGATCGTGACCGGGTTCGATAAGAAATCATGACCAGCTGCTTGTGCTCTCTGATCACGGCGATGGTGACCTTGTTCAAGAACTGTTAGGAACCCCTTCCACACATGCACACGGGTTCGTGAAATGTGCGTGCTTTCTTCGCGATAACGGACAAGTATAAGCAGTTCATATCAGCTTACCGCTTCTGGTGCTGGTAATACACGTTGCCATTTGCAAAGTTACCCAACTGTAAACAACTGGTTTATAACACATATGCGGCTCTTCAACATATATGTGTGCGTATAAAATTTATACAGATCTTTAGCATCGTTTCGTAAGGCTTCGCTCAGTAAAAAAATTTACGCCACAGTCACCTTCCCGCCGCATGCTTCGCACAACATCGACTCCCACGGTACGTGGGATCTGCCGAATTTTTTCTTCTTATTACCTCGTTTTATGCCGCACCGTTTCGGCTCACTTCCTCCTGTAATAGATCGGTGCCCAATATCTTCATTTCAGTTGTCTTCTATTTAAAATGTGCCGTCTTGCAATGACAGAAAGACATGCTACTGTGGCGCAAAACTCGAAAACAAACTATAAGAGGCAGAAAAAGGTAGGAAACTCGGTATCTCACTCGATATATTCGAGTTTTCCTCTACAATATCGCGTCCTACTGTAGGCAGTAACTTAAGTACCAACTTTGACTAAAAAAACTAGTTGTGGAAAGAAAGCACGATAGCAAACAAATGGGACAAAAACGAAACAGATTAGATCCGGCCATCCCGGTTGTTTTAGTCACGATTATGGACGCAGCGCTGGTTTAATGTAATCTCGCTCAGTGTGATTGACACAAATGCAGGATTTGGCTCATTTTTTATTCGAAACTGCCTCATTGAGTTCAAGTTACAATCAGGAATTACCCCAATTTGATTACAGTTGCTTTAACAGTGCAAGATACTTCGGTGCACTTTACGTTCCCGTGAAAATTACCCCAGTTTAGGTTTCTAGATCCGGCTGTTTTAGAAACAAAAACGCCACATATATTTTCACAAATTGCGGTGACTATTGCGTTGTACATTAAAAAACAGTAAGGGTTCTTCGCACTATTGGCGCCAAGCCTGAAGGAAGTGTGGAGCTAGGTGACCTTCTCTCTTTCTCTTTATTTTTCTCTTTCTCTCTTTCTTTGTTTTTCACTCTTCTATCTGTCTTTTTCTGTCTTTCTTGTCTTTTATTTCTATTTCTCTCTTTCTCGCTCTATTTATTGTCTCTCTCTCTCTTTGATTCTCTCTCCTTTTTCTTTTTCTGTCTTCCTTTTCTTTTTATTTCTTTCTCTCTCTTTCTATACTACGCTTTACTCTCTCCTCGCCGCTTTTCTATCCTCCTCCCTCTCGCTTCCCTTTCCCGTCCTCTTGGTGGTGGTGGTGGTGGTGATGATGTTGCAGCAGGCGGGGTTAGCCTGGCCTGCATGGCCGGCAATTGTTCCGCCTGAGCATCTCCTGAATTGTAGGGGTATGTCACCAAGTGCCGAACAGCCCAGTGTCTCGCAGGAAAACCAACAAAATTCGTTGCACGCTCCTCCTCGTTGCCGCGGGCCCTTCAGGAAAAATGACGTCTTCAAATGTCCGGTGCCTATGACAACCTTTTTGCAAGGTGCGAACCATCGCTGCTCTTTCCACATCAAACTGTGGGCAAAGCCAAATAAAATGTTCAATGTCCCCGATGTCACCGCAGAAGGCACAAAACGGGGAAGCGTATCGCCCAGTCTTGAATGACCAAGCCGGGGTGTATGCGGAGCCGGTTCTTATCTGTTCTACTATACTATATAATGGTATGCTATGCTCTGCTAGCGTGTCTGGACAGCCTAGTGGTTACGACGCTCGCTTGGTAAGCGGGTTCAAATCGCGCCTCGTCAAGAATTTCTTTTCGACAAGAATTTCTCTCTTTCTCTTTCCTTCTCTCTCTCTCTCTCTCTGTACCCGTTCTTTTGCCCGTCACAGTATTGAATGCCACGCCGGAGAAATCGGCGCATCTGTTCTGGGAGCAAAGCAGGGGATGAAGAAAAAATTCAGAGCATATCCACGGGTGAATGATGAAGAGCTTGGGCGAAGCTCCTGAAGCAATCATGGTTACCCCGTAAAATCTTCAGTGGTTTCGCCCAGCAGTAATAAAGCGATAGCCCAGTACATCATCAAAGACGTGACAAACGCTGTATATATTTATACAATAAATTTTATTAATCGTAAGTGGTAGCTAGACGTGGCTTCCGTTCCCCCTTCATTATAACGGCCTTATGGTCGGTGAAGTGATGGATCGGCGATGGGTCGTAGTGGGATATTTGCAAAGACGAAGTAGTGGACAGTTTGCAAAGGTGGTTACGCCGGACAATGGAGACGTGACAAGGTTAGACTAAGAAGAGTTTCGCCCCTAAAAGAAGAATAGGACAAAGTGAGCACGTACCGGTTCATCATTATGATAGCTTTCTGTCGACGACCAACGGCATAACGAAAAGCTTAACAGCTCCACTGATAAAGTTATAAAAATTTAACAACAATGATTAATTAGAACATTAAATTTGCTTACATGTCGCTGTAATTTGCCAGTCTTGCAATTTTTGGTTTATCTGTCGTGGTCGAGATTAGAAATATCGCGCTTGCATGAGTTCGGAAAAGGCACTCAGCGAATGCCATTATCTGTGAATGTCATTTGCTGTGCCCGTGCACAAGCAGCAAAAATGGCATTGACACATACTCATACTCGCTGCCACTGACGTAAGGTGTGGCGCGTGACAGGGGTATAAGGATTTGGCTTTGAAATATTGTTGACGGTTAACACTCTCGTATACTCGGCTATGGGAGAGAGATAAGTCACCGCGAACTTGAAACATGACCGAAACTATTGGTGCACTCGAGCTGGGCTGCGAATGAAGTCGACCGACCGCGCGGGACTGCGAATGGAGCCGACTTACACCACCTGCGTCTGATAGCAGCTACCTCTCTAGCCACCCATTTTTCACAGGGTATCGCGCATATTTATTTCTCATGGGACAGGTACGACTGCCGGTGCACGTAATGCTATACAATTCTTTCCAAGATAAATTACGCCAGCTTTATATCCTTTAGAAGAATATAACGGAAGAAACGCGAACAGCCAGTGCGCATAACAATGAAAGATGTCAATTGAAAGATGAGTCACGCAAACGCTTTGAAAAAGGTTTAAGCAGCGCCTCCTCTATTTTTTTTTCATTACCAGTTAGATGAGCTGCTCATCTTACTGCCAACCCTAGGGATTTATCCCTAGATCTAGGGTTTTTTATATGCGAATGCATTTCTTAGTCGGGCTATGTCAGGCGTCGGTGTCCGCGCACCTCTCCGCTCTCACTCCCTCTCCCACAGCAACAGCTGCGGGCGCGCGCGCGCTTATCCTCGCCCCTAGCTACCGGAGCAGGTGGTGCGGGCGGAGTAGCGGAGAGTGAGTGGAGAGGAGGAGCGCGCTCTGGCGTGTGAGGCCGCTCGCATCGCGGGAGCTCGGCGGAGCTCCCGCGTGTGTGGAGAGAGTGTAGGAGAGGGTAGGTGCAGTGCTTCGCCGCTCCTTCTCTCGCCGTTCACTCTCTCTCCTCCCTGCGCCACCGCCTCAATGCAGTGCGTTTGAAACGCGTTTGTAGCGTTTGTGCTATCTTGGCACAGCCTGAAAACAGCACGTTCTAAACGCGTTTGTGCTGCATTGAAGGCGGTGGCAACATCCCGGAGGTGATTACGAACGCACGTAGGAAGCGTTCGTTGAAAGAGGCGCCCAAAAGGGAGACACTTGAGCGCGTCGATGTGTCCAGCTTTACGCCATTAAAATTACTACGCCGTGTACTCTCGGCGCAAGAAATGCATTCGCATTTCCTCACGATTCCCTTCGGGGAGGTGGGGGCATTCTTTTCTCTGATTCAGGGATTTGGTGTCTTCATTGAATCTACGGATGTTTGTAAGGCTCTGGAAATATTATATTACACGGCCTAATAACGGGCGTTTCTGAGCAATCACGCTGATTCAGCTAGAAAGGATATAAAAAGCAATAGTTTTCACTACTTCCTGTTTTGCATTTATGAGAGCTTTGGCGTTCTGCTGGACCGAGTGAAGGCGATAGCAATTCTATGACGCGAGATTATGTGCTGAATACTGGGGGAAATGAAACTTTGTTGTCATAAAGTGCTTAGCATGCACACGCGTACCATCGTGAGCGCCCTGCGCGATTGCTGCTCTTTGAAACAATGAGAAATTTTGTTTTGTAGTGCAAATGAAAACGTGCCAAGTTCACGCTCGTCGCCTGCCTTCACCGTGCAATGTCTTCATGTCAACAACTTCTGCACCAGGAGACCTTGACAGGAGATCGAAAGTGGGGCTGACAATTCGGCGAGTTGGTACGGATTCGTTATTAATGAAAACGGAGTGGCGGAAAGAGACAAAAAGACTGTTTGTGTCTGTTTCATGCGTTCCGTCGCACCGTTTTCATAAGAACGAGAATAGTGGCGAAAATATTTTGTCATATGGGAAGCTGATCAAAAGTACACAGGACTAGCTATCAGCCAGTAAAAAAAGTCCCAGTTTCGCCGCAACGGCGAAGCAATGATGCGATCCACTATAAATTTGGAATGTAACGCGAAGAACGGAAAGCAGCTCGAAATTTGCCAGCGCGTCGCTCGAGCCCAAAGGACGCACGAAAAGAACGCACACAGGACGAGCGCGAAACTAATGCGTCACAACTCGACACTTGAAGCGCACTGCTCAAACATAAAGCAGGACGCACGAAACGGACGAACAGGCACACACAGGACGAGCGTGAGCTAATTGTCACAGTTACTTACATCTGTTTGAACAGTAACAAATAAGTTGTTACTTATTTCTGTATTCTATGCACGAGACGGTACCGCCACATGTGTCTGAGTAACGGTTTTCCGCATGCATCTGCCGAATATTAGCGATGAACAACATGACGCTTTATATTTCAGGCTGAATTTGCATGTGGAATGAGGTAGAAGGGCTGTTCGGGTCACCAGTATAGTCCTTGTGCTGCTTCCTTCAGCTTCGCGGGTACCAACATGCTGGGGGGGGGGGGGGTATTCTTAATATTAAAAAAAACAGGAAGATAAGAAAATTTGAGAGCCCCGCAACTGTCTATCTCTGGGATGACACCTCAGCAGTAGCTCTCAGAGAGAAGGGATAAGGAGGGGTTAAAACAATAATAGGAAAGAGTAGGGGGGATCCGGTCAGCAAAGTTCAGAGACGTGGCAACTATCGGCTAGAGGCACGAGGACATCACCGAAAGGCGCACCTTAATCGCTGAGAGGGGCTCGGCTTGGCGGACGATGCACCTTCACGGCACGACGATCGGCGAGAGGCGGAGAAGACTCGGCATCGCGGACGACGCAACCGTTGCGCATGAATTTCTCGGAGCGAATGACCAACATCTGCAAAAGGTGCCGCATGTACTTCTCAAGGATGTCCACATTTT
>NC_051182.1:110207387-110247978 GCF_013339695.2 Rhipicephalus sanguineus | reverse complement strand
GCGAAATATTTACAGTCATATGTACATCTTGCCGAAGCACACTGATGATAACATAGACATCAACAGCGTCTTACTCTTCTACTTAACTTTTCTTAAGTTAGAGCCTAGAACACTGTTACTACATACGAAGAACCGAGTCTCACTGTCGACCACCGAAGTGGTTACGGCCCAGACGAAAGTTGCATCGTACGGAGTCTTACTGATCTATCAGTTTAGTGATTACAGCCTAGACTGAAGGGAAACGAATTCCGTCCAGTCTTAATTACCTTGCGGTAACAAAGAAAAGGGGAGGTTGGCCGACTGGTGGGTCCGCCTCGAACATTCCTTATCCAATCCGTTCATTCTCAGATTAAGCCACTCCCTACCGGGCTGTCCTTAATCTCGACAGCAGTGTCTTTACAGCGCAGACAGGCGTTTTGGCACTCTTTCCCATCATGGCTCTCCCTCTCCTTCCCACGCTCTCAGGGTTCTCACGGTCGAAATACATCTGTATTTTAGCCCTGTGCATTCACGCCATTTTCCCATACACATCGAGTTGAAACTCGCGGGGCAGTCGTTAAACCGTTCCGGGAAAGAAAAGGCGTCTGCGTGACCCTGCCTCCCACGCATTCGACCTTGCATTGTTGCAAAAGCACATCTTGGTCCGTGTTGAGGTCACGCATACTGTCGCCTCGAGCGACTGCTTAGAGCGGGGGATGTCCTCCTCATTTTCCCACACATTCAGGCCGCCGACCTCTGAGAACGGTCGCCTGACCGCAACCCATGCTGGCCATCGGGGTAGACAAGCTTGCTCAAAGGAAGCCGTTTGCTTTCTCTTGATAATTGCCCAGCGAAAAGACCAGGCAGGGGGGAGAGCCGAGAAAGAAGCTTTGTACGACGTACCGTGCCGCGCCGTCCTGTCTGCAGGATCGACTTATGAGCGGCAAACATAACACGTACCCCCCTAAAGAGTACGCTGGGCTGTTCTACGCTCAGTGGTACGATAAATCACTGCCGCGATTAGGTCACTGGACTTTCTAACCATACAACAGTCTACACAAACATCAAAACCAATTGCGAGAGAACACGACAGGAGAATACAAGAAACGTAAACAAGTACATGCTAAACAATCAAGCACATCCATTGCTGCTTCAAGCAGTATGATCACTAGTGTCTGTTTCCTGAATTCACAATCACACATTCCACAATATACAGCAGCAAGTGGGCAGGAACATTCACGTCCCCCCCCCCCCAGTTGGCATGGCACTGTTATTCTGATGGCTTCCATAAACTATTTCTGGAGCCTTGATAATGCATCCGCATTACCGTGACATACGCCCTTCCGATGTTGTACTGACACATGATATCGCTGCAACGCCAGCGCCCATCTTGTCAATTTCGCCCCGTGCGGAAGTCGAAGTTGTAAGGTACGACAGCGGATTGTGGTCGGAAACGACGTTTACTATGGCACCAAAAAGCCAGTAGGTCAAACTTCTTTAAGGCCCATATTATTGCGAACGCTTCCCTCTCAATAGGTCGACCAGCTCATCTGGGTCGGTGAGAAGCGGTGGCTTGCAAAGGCGATAGGCTTCTCTTGCCCCTCGGCTGACATTTGCGCCAAACATGCTCCCGCCGCCGTAGCTGATGCGTCTGTGAAAAGCCAGTAGGGCTGAGATGGCTCTGGAGTGTTAAGCGCCACGGCCTCGCACAAAGATTGTTTGAGATCTCAAATGCCGCCTGGGCTTCCTCCGGCCAGGGTATCTTATTAGGTACCGCTTTCTTTGTTAACAGCGTGAGCGGGCTCCGTCACCTCTGCGTATCCTCGGACGTACTCGCGATAGTAGCCACAAAGTCCTAACAGGCTGCGTAGTTCCTTTTTGGTGCGCGGTGGTACCAGGGTTCTTAATCGCTGCTATTTTTTCAGGGTCTGGTGCATGTGTCCCTGAACCGACAATATGCCCCAGGTAATGTATGTGGGATTGCGCAACCTGACACTTCTCCGGACTGGCTTTCAGTCCCGCCTTATCTAAGACCTTAAGAATAATGTCGAGATGCTTTAGGTGCTCCTCCCAAGTACTAGAAAAAATAGCAATATCATCAAGGTATGCCGTGGCATACATTTGATGTTGCGCCAAGAGTTTATTCACCATTCTTTGAAAGGTTGCCGCAGAATTTTTTAGCCCGAAAGGCATAACTTTCATGCGTACTGACCCTCATGCGTCACAAACGCGGTGAATTCTGACTCTTCTCTTCCATCGGTACCTGCCAGTACCCGCGCCTCAGGTCCACTACCGTAATGAACTGCGCTCTACCTACTCGGAAAATCAATTCCTGAGGATTCATCATAGGGAACGCATCCACTTTGGTGACGGCATTTAACGCCCTGTAGTCCACACACATGCGGATAGACCCATCTTTTTTTCCGACGCATACCACCGGGTGTGCGAACTCACTCTCCGTGGGGTAGATCAACTTCGAAGTCAAAAGTTCGTCAACTTGCCGGCTGACTTCCTTCTTTAATAGTTCCGGCACCCGATAAGGAAAACACCTTTTTGGGCTGGTGGCCCGGTTCTATTTCTATCTTATGTTCGTCTACCTTCGCTATACTCGGGGTGCCGTTCAAAGAGTGTGCAATGTCTTTGGAACACCGCCTGTACTTCCGCCTGCGCGTCAGCATCAAGGTGAGCAACCTTCTCGCTCGTTAGCACTAGCTCTTCCCGCTTTATAGTGGTTGGTTGTGGAGCATATTCCACAATTTGCTCATCCTCCCCGGAAACGTCTTTTTCCTCCAAGGTAAGATTGCGGGCCACTACTTTTGGTTCTCTACTGCTTGTTCTGCCTCATGAGCAGGCTCGGCCGGTGCTCGACAGGGTGCCAGAGGGCTGCTGGCCTTCAACAAAAGTTTCAATCTTCCTCGGTCAACAAACAATCTGTGCCCTCGACGAGCTCATCAGTTAACGCGCAGAGTAGGTCGACGCTCTGAGGCTGCGTCACCACTCGCGGGCTATTTAATTTTACCGGCAACGTAGCTAGCCTTGCCTCGATCGTTTTACCAAAAGCAGACACCAATCTTACCGTGCCACACGGCTCTATTAGACTACGCGGAAGCAGACTCTCCCGAATGACAGTTACTTCACTCCCTGTATCCAAAATCGCATCTGCGGCTGTACCTGCACATGATACAGGAATTAACTGCACTTTATTTGTGCCTTCGCCCTCGTGTTTCAGAGCTTCACCTTTGCGCTAAGGACTCCATTGGGTATTTCAATTTCCGTCTCGTGGGTTAAAATTACCTTCTGGACCTTCCGCTTTGGCTCGGTAGCCTTCTTCGGGTCGTTCTCCTTATCACTAGCCTTCGGGCACTCCTTAGCGAAATGGCCTGAGCCGTGACATATGTGGCATTTCAGAGCCCCTTTCTCAACTCGTGTCGCCGGCTTCTGCCCCATTTCTACAGTTGGTTAGTTTGAAGCACGCCCTTTCCCTTTCGCTTGCTCGAAAGTTTGGAGCACTTTAGCGATCTCGGTTGGCCTAAGCCATCCCTCGCCTTCCCTTAATCTCACATACTCAAGACCCTCCATACTTAGTCCCGATTTTATACGGTCAGCAAACCATGAGTTCGGCCATCACTTCTACCGTGTCGGCCTCTCTCACTTGAAGGTAGTATGAGAAATACGTTTTCACGCGGGACGCGAACTGCGCCCACGTCTCTTCCTTCTGCTTTACTGCTCTTTCGAACCTCTGCAGATACTCTGCCGGAGAAAGCTTCAGTTCCGTCAGTACTGCTGCTTTAACTGACTCGTAATCTGCACACTCTTCAGGGTTGAGGTTACGCAGTAGGTAACGAACTCGTTCGGTTAGTGCTGGCATAACCAAATGCACGCGACTCTCATTCGGTACTTGGTAAGTAGCAAAAAGTTTTTCTACCTCCTCAAACCATAATGGTACATCCGCGTCACTCGGCAGGCGAAACCCTTTCAGCACTTTTGCACATTGCTGGACAGAATCGAAACACCATCGCCTCTGATCACCCGTCTCCGACCCAGAGTTGGACAACGTGCCATTGAGACGTTCCGCGTTCATTCTATTCTGCAATAGCTTTTCGTACTCAATCTGGAGATTGAGCCTTTGGATTTCAAGTTCGAGCGTTCTCGTTTCACTTGAAAACGGCAAAACCTGAGATGCCTGCTGCATCGATTCTTGCCTCTGAGTAGGCACTCTCGCCTCAGCTGATTTATCAGAATTTAGACTACCATTATTTGATGGCTCTCGATTCCGATCCATATCCGCTACACTCGCACCTTCATCTCCATTAAACTCCATTGTTTCAGCCCCCCCGCGTGTTCTCACCATGTGCTCTACACCTAAACTGCCATGCCAATCTGAGAAAGACGTAAGAAATCCTGCTCACCCTTTGCTGAATGCTCCGTCGTTCCTGGATCTCCTCCACGGCGCCGGAGTTGATTGCTGTGGGATCGTCTCGACGCTGCCGCTGGTGGCTGTTGGATGCCTTGCCCCTCGGGTCTTCTCAGCGCTGGTCCAGTGTATGGTGCTGTAGAGCTCGCCGATCCTGTCGACTGCGCCAGTTATGTTTTTTCTTTGTTCGTTTTCTCCTTGATGTGGATTGAAGTCCCGTCAAGGAGATGATCGACGTCGATGAAGCAGGAGGCAGGTTGGAGGTAACAAAAACTTGAAGGTATATTGCAGCGAAATATTTACAGTCACATGTACATCTTGCCGAAGCACACTGATGATAACATAGACATCAACAGCGTCTTACTCTTCTACTTAACTTTTCTTAAGTTAGAGCCTAGAACACTGTTGCTACATACGAAGAACCGAGTCTCACTGTTCGACCACCGAGTGGTTACGGCCCAGACGAAAGTTGCATCGTACGGAGTCTTACTGATCGATCAGTTTAGTGATTACAGCCTAGACTGAAGGGAAACGAATTCCGTCCAGTCTTAAGTAACTTGCGGTAACAAAGAAAAGGGGAGGTGGCCACTGGTGGTCCGCCTCGACATTCCCTTATCCAATCCGTTCATTCTCAGATTAAGCCACTCCCTACCGGGCTCTCCTTAATCTCGACAGCAGTGTCTTTACAGCGCAGACAGGCGTTTTGGCACTCTTTCCCATCATGGCTCTCCCTCTCCTTCCCACGCTCTCAGGGATTCTCACGGTCGAAATACATCTGTATTTTAGCCCTGGTGCATTCACGCCATTTTCCCATACACATTGAGTTGAACTCGCGGGGCCAGTCGTTAAACCGTTCCGGGAAAGAAAAGGCGTCTGCGTGACCCTGCCTCCCACGCATTCGACCTTGCATTGTTGCAAAAGCACATCTTGGTCCGTGTTGAGGTCACGCATACTGTCGCCTCGAGCGACTGCTTAGAGCGGGGGATGTCCTCCTCATTTTCCCACACATTCAGGCCGCCGACCTCTGAGAACGGTCGCCTGACCGCAACCCATGCTGGCCATCGGGGTAGACAAGCTTGCTCAAAGGAAGCCGTTTGCTTTCTCTTGATAATTGCCCAGCGAAAAGACCAGGCAGGGGGAGAGCCGAGAAAGAAGCTTTGTACGACGTACCGTGCCGCGCCGTCCTGTCTGCAGGATCGACTTATGAGCGGCAAACATAACAGTGGTCGAAGTATGCACTAGGCGCAGGATATCGCTATTGCATTGCAAGCTTAAGCGTCCCCAATTTTTACCTCGTATTAGTGTTTCTTTTCGAGTTTTGCGCTACAGTAGCATGTCTTTCTGTCATTCCAAGACGGTATATTTTAAGTAGAAGACAACTGAAATGAAGATATTGGGCACCGATCTATTACTTGAAGAAGTGAGCCCAAACGGTGCGCACAAAACGAGGTAATAAGAAGAAAAAGAGCGGAAACATTTTCGAAGGCATTCAGTAGAGGGCAAGAACCAGAAAGGTGTGCCGTCAGTCCAGAATGGTGCGCCTTTTGCCTAGAAAGACCACTCGCTCTACAAGTCTAGTCATTGCCATTACCCCTACGCAACAAAATACGGCACCAACAAAAGCACAAGGAGGGTGTTCATCGTTCATAAGTTGCGATTTAGTGTTCCTTTACGAGCTCATTCAAGCCAAAATGAAATGTTCCAATCTATGAGAACAAAATCCAATATTTACTCCTGAGTATAGCTTATGCGAAATCGCTGCCATCTGTTGGAGGTTTGACGAAGCTACCGGTTCAGCGCCATGTTGGAGGCTCCTGTCCGAATCGTATTGCTGTCACTGCTATAACTTCTTGCTTGTATCTGCTTTGACATTAATCAATCGGGGATGAAAATTTTAGACGAGTGCGTAAGGGCCTGTACACGTTACCGGGATTTCCTTGTCACTGCGTTGACTGTTATTACATGTAAATAACTGCCTCACAACGAGAACGAAGTTCCAAGTGTGTCACCGAGTAACACGTAGGCCCGCCGTGGTTCAGAATGAAGCTATGCGCCAGGTTATAAATTTTGTCTCTCTGTTTTCAGTGTAGCGAATAAAGCGTTGTTAGCTATCTGGATATCCTGCGTCTAGTGTAGGATAGTTGGGAAGATGCTTTAGCACGCGTGACACGACTAGGCATATCGATGACGGCAAGAAAGTGCTGCAGTTGACCCATTTCAAAGCGTATTTCATAAGGGGCAGCCTACGTCCTGATGCATTGTGCATCTAATTGTAAATAAAACGTTGTCCTTTTTATTTTTTGAAATATAATATATTTCACTGTTGTGGTCAACGACGTAAGTTATGTATAAAATTAATGTGCGATTAAAATGTAAAACCAATTACGCATCTCACGCAAGTGAAAAAAGAACATGAAAAGTGTTAGTTCCTACAAGATGTAGGTGCCGATTAGTTGGTATTTTATTCCGTATCCCTCCAACATGTGCTCGTGAATAACAGGATACGCTCATAATATTCGCGTTCACATCGTCGCTTTCGGGGCCTTCTGTCCCCTTACAATTTCGAGCCGCTGCAACAAAACAGTTTTGCGTCGCCGACAGAACGCTTGCGAAACAACGTCAGCGCGTAACAAACGATAGCGCACCCACAGTCGAATGTAACACAAATCCCGGCACAGAATTTTTTCAGTTTCGTGCGAAAAGTGCCATACACTTACATCTGTTAACATTTCATAGCACAGAGGTGTGGATACAGGACTTTCCGATGGGGGATCAGCTTTGGGAGAACCTGATATGTCCTCCTCTTGGGGTATAAATTTAACAACTTAAGAGGGGGGGATGGGAGGGGGGGGGGTTAGGACCAGTGGCATAGGCAGAAACATTTTTCGGGGGGAGGGGGGGGGGCACCTCTTTGATCCGACATGGTGTCCCGGCAGATACGTGGGGTCGAGTGTCATATGGTGGCCTGTATCCCATGGGAAAAAAAACTGGGGGGGGGGGGGCGCGAATTTGTTGTGCCAGTCGCTGGCTACGCCACTGATCAGGACATGCGGGCCACCCCTCTGAATTTGGCAGTGGTAGCACAAGAAATGCTTCGAAAATACGCATAGTGAAGCAATACGCGCGCAAAACATACAACGAAACGCTACCTTATTAAACTCTATGATGGAAAACTAACTTAACAACACGTTCCAGCACAATCAGTCCGTTTGCTGAGAACAAATTACGCGCACGAGCTATCCGTATAACATGTATGTGTTATCTAAATGTAATAAACAAAGTAGTGTCGTCACCAACTGCGCTGGCATGCGCGAGTAGCCGCGATGCAGCTTTGAAGCTCGCACACGAAGGTGGTTTGTCTACGTTGCATGCACACGGCGCAAAAACTGTCTGGTTCCGGCAGGACACGAAAGACTGTTCTCTGATAAGCGCCGATGCTTCATACACTGCATCTATTAAGAAGGGTGGACGTAAACCCGGCGCTAGTCGCAAGGAGTAGTCGTAGCAACGGAACGATCTGCTGCTTCTCGTCGGCCGCAAGGAAAACTAATAACATGGAAGTTAGTTTTCTGCAAATCTTTTTTTCAGCATCCCAATTTCCTAAACCGGAGCAACACGACGCACGAAAATATGTCGGCATTGCCGTTCATATCAGCCGCCACACGTTGATACGTACGCTCCGTGTCTGGAGCGCCCTTAGCCTTCAACATGGCGGAAATGCGCACGACGGCCGCTAGATGGCAGCAGATTTTGCATAAGGTCTATAGCATAATCGGGCCCCGTTCGCTTCGACTTCAAAATCGGTAGCCTCGCTTCACTTCTAGGTGAACACCACAACCACGTTGCAGAGGAAGGAACGTCTGTACGCGTAACATTAGCCATTTTAAGTTACCCTGCCACGCCAACTGCGAGAGCAGTTGCGAAGTGCCCACTACGCGTCGGGGCGTTCACGCGCGAACCTACGCAGCAGTTCCCTTCATTGACGCCTTTCCTGATGATGATAATTACTATATTTGTGCGATTGTAATGGGTGGGCTTTCAAACCCGCACTCGCCGTAATAAGATGTCTTGATGCCTGCCGCGATTTTCGCTTCTGCCAAACATCACTAAATGCGTTAAGGAGGCTCCTCCCACTACATGACATTCGTATAGATTTTTTTTAGCGAATAAATAACGTACGCAAGATACGCAGGAAACCACCGCGCAAAAGTGAGTGACGCCCGGTTGACCCGACAAAGCGACGAACCGGCCGAACTAAACACAAGCCCACACAGCAGACTGCCTGCAGCCTCTCCCCCCCCCCCTCCCCGTTTATGGCGCTTTACAAAAAAAAAAAATGAGGCAATAAACTATTTAGCCAAGTGTTAAAAAACCGTAAAGTAACTTTCTTGTTTACTTCGGCAAATATAAAATTACGAGTATTCGAAAAAAAAATCACACCATCTTTCGCTAAAGGGGACCATGAGGCGATGCGAAGCAGCGTTTCGGCATGTAGAGCCCGCATTTCCGAGGAGGAGTGGAGAGGGGGAGGAGAGAGGGAAAGGGGAGAGAGGAAGTGAAGAGGGGGAGAGGTAGAGGGGAAAGGGAGAGGAGGTGTGTGGAGATGGCGGGCGCATGTGCAGTAAGTGTGGTCACGCCGCACACCACCACCACCGGATTGAACTCCGCTATAAGATGCTTCACATCTAAAAAAATATTCCATCGAGTTTTTGGTTTTCGTTATTTGTCCCCTCCTCACGTAGTCGCGCTTCAATAGTGCGGGGAGCGTTGATGTCTGTGGCAACAGGGTTTCGACAACTTTTCGTTCCAAGTTTCGCGACCGATATAATTTGACCTTGGTCGGGTTTCCAAGAAAGGAAACGCTAGCAAGCCACATGTCGTATATAGTTGTGTACCTCGATTTTGTCTTAGGAGCGAACGTTTTAGGAAAGGCCGGCACCATGTCGTTTCCTAGACTACGATAAAACTGTACGGTTTCGCATCACTTTGACAGTTTCCAAATGTGATTATGCGTACATATTTCTCACCTTGCTACCTGGCCTAATTTTGTCCCATCTTTTAATTGAGATCTTTCATTATTATGCGTACTGGCTGTTTTTGTACACAGACGTTTATTGTGGCGTACGTAACAACCGTACGTATGCAGCATGGATGCAGGAAAGAAATGCGCATGCGCAGAACATAACGCATCGTTTTTATGGATACGCTCGTACGCCCGTAAAGAAACGCTGCGTACTTAACGCAACGTTTGATACTTTGCGCTCTCGCGAGACCTCGAACAAACGAGAAACGAGAGCACATGATGGCTGCAATGGCGTCCGACGCAGACAGCAACAGCAAAACCGATGGAAGTATTATCTATCTTATACTTCAAATTGAGAGCCTATGTTGCCATGCCAGATAAGGTACAAACAAGCGACACGTTCCGGCGCCCTGACGAGTGGGAGGACATGGCCTGGCGTCTTACGAAAACACTCAAGGCAAACTTCCTCGACATGTTTTCTGCAGAAGCGCGTTAAGCTCTTTCTGCCAGGCCATTCGGCAAATGATCCCGAAGAAAGGAACTAAGCTTAGTCGGTGCTTTCATTGCACGCTGCAACATACCGCGTATTGAACGTTGAGCGACCTTTAACTCCTTCAAAGTACAGCTTGTACATCGGAAACTCAAGAATACCTGGAATGCGACCAGTTGCTTCAGGATATACTCAGCCCCGCTGGATGGAACGCTGCGCTCCGTTCAGCGCGGACGTGCCTCATCAAAGTTCTTTCTTGCGTAGTGCGCCCAGCTTCAAAGCTGTACATACATAGTAAAGTCGAGTGTACGCGGGAGACGTCAATGCGCGTAACCAAAGCACCCACAAACGACGTTAACAATGCACACATCAAAGGCCGTGGCCTGACCTGTATGCTGGTGGCCGTTAGCTCGCCGTCGAGATGTTCAGGCGCGCAGATCGCTGAGACCACATTGGTGCTGGGAACTGGTACACTTCAAACGTCGGTGGCGCTGGTAAGCATTCGAAAACAGTTGCATGGTGCTGGTGGTGAAAAACTTTATTATAAAAGAGAGTGTATGAGCCCCTGAAAGGGCCCTACAGACTAGGTGACATCCTCAGTCCGGGACGTCATTGGACGACACCGCTGCTCTAGCTCGCGCAATGAGGGCTTGTTGGGCCCCCAGGTCAGAGCAGCTAAGCAGCGTCGCCTCCCAGTCCTCTCGCGTAGGGTTGGGGAGGGGGGGAATGGCTGTGTTCAGCTGGCAGGCCCATACCATGTGGTAGACATCGGCTGTCTCCCCACAGTGCTTGCACCTGCCAGTGACTGCTGGATCGAAGTATTGTAATATGGCCGGGCATAGTAATGTGTTCGTTTGAAGTCGGCGTAGGATTCTTTCTCCCGCCTTATCCAGACCCTTGGCGGGGGGTGGATACCGGCAATGCTGGAAGCGATAGTGCTCTACAATTTCTTTGTACCTGAGCAGCGGCGGTTGTGGGTTCCAGTCCATAGGGTTCAAATGAGGTACCCGGGGAATGAGCGCTCGGGCAGCCGCGTCTGCGGCCTCGTTCCCTCGAAGTCCCTGATGGCCTGGGGTCCATACCAAGCGTTTTGGGGTGGGTTCGGCGAACCTTGTGCTCGCATGCAGAATTTCGTAGGCAAGGGGTGAAATTTCCCCTGCCAGGTAGCGGGCGCAGGCTTTGCGAGAATCAGTAATGATTACATTAGAAGTTTTGTGCGAGAGAGCTAACGCTATAGCGACCTCCTCCGCCTGTGTTGAGTTGCGGGCCTTAAAGGAAAGGCCATCCACCTGCGTTTCCTTGTGGAATACTGCTGCCGTATAGTACCCCCTCGCTCCCGGTCCGGCGACGTCCACGTAGTAAACTCCTGCGTTACTACCGTGCCGTGTTTCTAGCGCCCGAACGCGCGCTTCCCGTCTTCCCTGGTGCAACTCCGAGTCCATGTTTCTGGGTAGAGGCTCGACGAAAAGTTTGTGCCTCCAAAGCTCCGGTACCTTGAGCGTGTCCTCTGTTTCATGGTCGTGTTGTATATAGAGGCGAGCGAGAAGGCGCCGACCTGAAGGCGTCTGCGCAAGCCGAGTGTACTGGTTGACTAGATGGGCTTCCGTGAGCTCCTGGAGCGAGTTGATCACGCCAAGTGCGGTAAAACGCGCATTGGTTGTTGTGATTGGAAGGCCCAGAGCCCGTTTGGTGGCCTTTCGTATTATTGCGTCTATGCGCTCGGCATCGTGTTTCGTAAGCCGGAGATAGGGAACGGAGTACAGGATTCTGCTGGTGATGAAGGCCTGGGAGAGCCGAAGCGCATCCCTACCTCGCAGTCCTCCACGCTTATTTGAGACGCGGTGAATCATCCGTCCTACCAGTTCGCCGGTCTTTTTGAGTTTGGTGATAGTTGTGTCGATCTTGAGGCGACTGTGAATGTACAGGCCGAGGATCCTGATTTCTTCTGCCTCGCGAATGGGTCCCCCTGAGAGGGCCAGGCAGATGCGTGTCTTGTCTTTGAGGTTGGCTTTGATATGTACAAATTCGGATTTAGCTGGGGCGCACTGGAGCCCACACGCCGACGCATAAGATTCGACAGCGGAGGCAGCCTGTTGGAGACAGGCCTCAATTTCTCCCAGGTTCCCATGTGTGCTCCATACTGAAATATCATCGGCATACAACGCATGTTGGATGCCTGGTATCTGAGCCAGCTCTCTCGGAAGGTACATCAAAGCGATGTTAAAAAGTAGCGGCGAGAGGACCGCTCCTTGTGGTGTGCCTCTTGTACCCATGAGGTAGGGACCGTATTCGTCATCCTCAATGCGCAGAAGGGCCTCCCTATCAGACAAGAAATCTCGTATGTATGGAAAAGGTCCTGCTGCCGCAGTTTGTGGTGTTGAGATTGTCCAGGATAGCACTATGCTTGACATTGTCGAAGGCGCCTTTCAGGTCTAGGGCGAGGACGACCTTATCATTGCTGCGCATAGTTGCAGGCTGTATTACTTCGCGATGGAGTTGTAGTAGAACGTCTTGTGCCGATTTGTGTGGTCGGAAGCCATACATGGTGTCAGCAAAGGCACCTGTGCGCTCGAGATACGATGAGAGTCGATCTCGAACCATGGTTTCCATAAGCTTTCCTGCACATGATGTGAGAGAAATGGGACGTAGGTTATCGGTGTTGATAGGTTTGCCCGACTTAGGTATAAAAGTGACCAGGGCGGTCTTCCAGTCTTTCGGGATAGGTTGACCTTCCCAGATGGTGTTCATATAGTCGAGGAGGTGCATGTATGCCGAATCGGGAAGATTAGCAAGAAGATTTACCGTGATCTTGTCTCGGCCCGGCGCCGTGCCCCTTTTCATCTTACTAAGTGCCGCTTTGAGGTCGTGGAGCTCAAAGAGGGCGTCCAGTTCGGTGTTTGCTTTGCCTGTGTAATGGTATTCCGGTCCTTGTGGATCGCGCAGGCGACAGAGATATCTGTCGCTCAGCGTATCTGCGAGCTGGGCTGCAGTGCCTTGGAAACCTTGTAAGGCACGGCGAAGTTGGCGTTGCGTTTCCCCTCTGGATTGTGCAGGGTCGATGAGGGTTCGAAAGAGTCTCCACGTCCCCCTCGAATTCATCTGTCCAGCAACAGTGTTGCATTTGGCCACCCAGTTTGCGTCCGCAAGTTGGGCGGCATATGCCGCAGCTTCTTCTGTGAGGGCTGCAATGCGGAGTTTGAGTTTACGGTTGTGTTTTTGTTTTCGCCACCGCCGAGTGAGGCCACGGCGTGCCTCCCACAGGTGTAACAAGTGTGGGTCTATCGCAGGGATGGCTTCGGTGGTCTGTAAATTTTGGGTGTGTTGTTTCTGTAACTGTCGGAGTTGGTTGGCCCATCTTGCATACCCCTCAGTGTGGAGAGTGCAAGGTGGTTGTTGCAGGCGAAAGTTGTGCCAGTTCGTGATTTTTGCTTTCGCCCTTGTTTGCTTGGCCGCGCGGGTAATGAGACTGAGCTTGAGGAGGCAGTGATCACTGCCTAAGGTGTCCCTCAAATTTTCCCACGTGGCTTGCTTCGTATTTCGAACCAAAGTAAGATCAGGGCATGTGTCTTTGTGAACGGAGTTGCCAATTCGCGTTGGGTATGTTGGGTCAGTGAGGAGAGTTAGGTGGAGCGTGGAGATCAGCTCAGAAAGTTTACGCCCTCGAGCTGTTTCCCGCATATAACCCCAGTGTTGACTGGGCGCATTAAAATCTCCCAAGATGACAAGCGGGTTGGAGCCTGCCACTTTGAGCGCACGTGTGAATATTTCAGTAAACGTGACTTGCTGCCTATGCGGGGGGCAGTAGACATTCAGTATGTGTGTTGCAGGGTCTTTACGCTTGAGCGGAAGAATCGTAACCATAGTGTAATTTTGCGGTGTTGACAGATCTAAATCGACGTTCTGAGCTGTATAGCTTTTGTGAACTAAAATACAGGTGGACGGCTCACTCTGAAACGTAATATACCCTGTCATTTTAGCCTCTAGTCCGGGTTCTTGCAGTGCGATGACCGCCGGAGATGTATCCAAATTTTGGAGGTAGAGTTGCAGGTGCGCGCGCTTTTTGCGGTCGCGAAAGCCCCTGCAATTCCACTGTACAATTTCGAGTTGTTGGTCTAATTTGTTCTTGGTCTGCCGCTGTGTCGATGCCATGATGCACTATTTTTTTGAAGGGGAGTGAACTGGGGGCTCGACAGAGGCGGAGGAGGCTGCGAGTCGGCTGCTTCGAGTTCGGTGCTTTGTGAGGTGGAGTCTGTGTTGTCCGGGCGAGCGAGTTTACTAGCGTGATAAGGTGCACAGGGTGAGCGTGCGCGACGTGTTATTCGTGGGTTGGCAAGGAGCCATCGCTTAAGTTGCGTGGTGACCTGATGTGTCACCTGCTGAGTTACCTGCTGGATCATAACAGGAATCTGCGCCAGCTGCTCCGTAATGACTTGGAGCTGATTTTCAATGTTAGTGAGGCGCCGCTCATGATCTGCGAGGGTGCTGGCAATAGTGCGTGTTTGGGGGCGGGACACGGACGTGCTGCCCGAGCACTCAGAGACCGTGTCTTCGAGGTCTTCCATGTTTGATTCTGGAAGGGAGGTGTCGGGCGCGCCTTCCTCAAGGGCCTTGATTTTTGCTGCTAGTTGCGCATTTTGCTTTTTGAGGAGATCTATCTCCTTACGCATCTCAAGTTCGAGAGGTGTGGGGTGGCAAGGGGTGGTAGGGTGGGAGGCGACCTCTGCCCGGCCGCTCACCTGATTGTGTTGTTGCTGCTCTAAAGGAGGGAAGTCGCCGGGCTTGATGGACGGCGGCAGCTGTCCTGGCGTCCTGGACGTCGGCTGCTTTCGAGGTTGCTTCGGCCCTTTCCGAGGACGGGCCCCTGCATTGCTGTTGTCCGGAGGTGATTTGTCCCCGTTGCCATGTTGTGGTTGCTGCTGGTGGTGCTCAGGTTGCTGGCGGGGTGGTAGCGCAGGCTTTCGGGCAGGCCGGAATTTCCCCTTGCAGGCTGCAGATCCAGTAAGATGATCGTCTCCGCAGATTAGACATGTTGGCTGACATTCATGTTGAGTCGCTGCACCGGAGGCGTCTTCCGTGGTTTTACCGCATTGGTAACAGCGGCCAGTGTCCGGGTTGGGGCAGTTGTCTACCCAGTGGCCGACCGTGCCGCATTTGTAGCACGCTGGAATCGTCTTCTTGTAGCGTCGCACCATAACGCACTCGAAGTTGTAGTTGATGTAGCGTGGTAGCTTCCTCCCAACGAAGGTAACCACCGCCACAGGAGATTGTCCGAGCTTCCGGACGAACGCAATTTCACCCTCGCGCCAGTATAGTTTGGACTTGAGGGACTCCGATGTTTCACAGTGATTCCACTGCTGCGCCAACTGCGCCAAAGTGCGCCAAATTGTATTTACTGCGCCATCCTGATAATATCGACGAAAATTGCGCCACACTGCGCCAAAGTCTCGGTTTTGTGGGTGTCTCTCACCGGCAATCGCACCGCCGGCGCGTCAGAACATGTGCAGCTTGGCTGCCAAAGTCGCAACCATGGACCAAGAATTATTCCGCTGAATAGCACTCGCGCGTGCGTCTCTAGTAAGCCACGATGTCATGCAAGGTGCCGACGCAGCTTCTGTTCTGCAAGTCGGCTCGACAGCAAAACGCGCTCTCCGCAGAGGCTCGTGACGTCTAGGCCTATCGGTAGCGAGAAAGTGCGACGGTGATTCATCGGTGGACGTCGTCTGTTCCAGAAACGCTGCTGATAGCTCCTTTCAAGCGTCGCACGGCACGTAAGGAAAGCAATGTTCAGTATAACTACATGCGTGCCGCTAAAATGTCTGTCACTTCTGTTTCTGGATATCGCGGAATGAAATCTGGCATCGATAGCAGTAGATATATGTACCATATCGAATTTGCCTTGCTTCGTGTTTATGGAAGAGCACGCGAACGGTGGGAACGCGTTGACACTTTTCCTCAGATATTATCCATGGATCCAGAAGAGCCTTTAGAAGAGCCTTTATCCAGAAGAGCCTTTTCGTAATTCCATCCACCAGCACATCCGAGTTTGTAATCACTCTGCGGTAAATACCCCCTAAAAGGTCTTTCGAGCTCATGTGCTAAGGTTCCAATTCGAATTTTTGCTTGCTTTTTTTTAAATGTAATCTCATTAATAAAAGCATATCTCCTGGTCGGAGCAGCCGCAAATGCGCAGCTGTCAGTAGCGGGCCCGTCGCTGACGGCCCACATTGAAGCGGCTACGCTATGTTACACGTCCGCCCCTCGCTTTCCAGGGTCAATAGCTGCCGGTTAAAAAAACTCAGTTTCGCTTAAGGGCGAAGCAATGGATGCGATACGAACAAAATGTATTGTTAAACGAAGTAAGGCTAGCAGCTTACTGTTTTGGATCCGATCTCGCGTAACTCAACAAAACGCTGGTTTAAGGGAATATGGCCGCTCCAGGAACCGAAGCGTTTTCGTGCTCTGGGTTCTCTAAACGCGAAGTAAGCGTTGAGAGCTCAGCAAGTTTACGAACCGTCTCCTGATGCCTCGAGATAGCGCGCGCGCAAGCGACTATGCCCTTCGAACGATGCGGTCCCCTCCCCCTCCCCCCTCCGCTCCCCTGGCGTCCCTTCGTGCTCCTTACAAAAGACGGGCGGGGCGTTTCCTCTCTATTTGATGAGCACTCGACGGCAGGCCCGCACACGGGAAGATGTTATCTCATGTGCTCTCCGTGCGACGGAGACAGACGGCCGGCTAGTTTAATCTCCGCTTCAGCCGCGTTCGTCGCCAGCGCTCGCGAGCTTTTACCCGCGGCTAGAATGCACGTGGTGATCTTATTAATTTGGACTTTATACGGAAAATTACGGCAATGGCGACGGCAAAAATCCGTCGAGAGTGTCCATATAATTGCTATCACAATAAAAATTTTAAGAAATTGCGGAGCCATTTCACTCTGCGAAGAGGATGATAAGCGAAGCTGTTTCGCGCACGGCACAGAGGTGACATGGTGGAGGACAGTTTGGTATGTAATGCCAGGTTGTTAACGTTCAATACGCAATATTAATGCGAAAGCTTTCGATGCTTTATCAAACACGAAAATAGACCGTCGGCGGCGTCAATCGATAGATGCAAAAATAATCATCATGTGATGGCGTCATCATCACGTCATAGATCGTCAAAACCTGTGATGTCATCATGACGTCATATATCGTGATGACACGTGATGACGTCGTCACATGACATCGTCGCTTTGCACTGCTTCCGTGATCGGTGCGCCGGTCATGGAGGCAGTGAAAGACCAGGTGAGGTGCAGATAGCTTGCAGAGAAGGAGGGGGAGGATCAACACATCGATCGAGAAGAAAAAGAACCTGGCTTTCGCCTTGGAGTTTTCTTAAAGGGGAATGCATTAGGGACAGTGTGGCTCTTTGGTATTGAGGCACTGTTGTACGTCACGGCGTTTGTCTACCACGTCTGCTGATAACCACATAGATGTACTTAGAGTGTTATTTCACAAAGTGCAATTTTATTGATCCGGTATTCTGTTTATTTGCTAGTGTCGAAAATAATCGCCGAAGAGGTTAATCCAGAACACTGAACTGCATGAGCCCTTATTTTTTCTTTAGCGAGTGAAGTATGCAGTTCTCCTGAGATGATTTTTCCATGAGATTTGCAATGAATCGAAATAGTTCTAGCCTTCATAAGAGCCCCCTAATAATATTCAGGTGCTTGAATGTTAATGCAATATGCTTCTGTAGTGCACTCCAGGATGTAAAATTTGCTGCTCCAGAGTGCTCCCAGATGCAAAATTATCTGCTCCAAAGTGCTCCAAGGTTAAAATTTTTGCTGCTCCAAAGTGCTCCAAAACGGAAATTTTGCTGCTCCAAAAATTGCTCCAAATCAGAAGTCCTCGGTAGCATCACTGGTTTCATCTTCACGGACAGAGATGACGCCGCGGCATACCTCCCCGTTGATTTTCAGGTGACCTCTGAATGGGTAGGATGCCTCGCCCGCTCGCCGGTCAAAGTCCTTGATCAATTGACCCGCGACTCGCACGTTTTGGGTAGTGCACACCAACACATTTTGTTCCCAAATGGGCCACACATTTAAGTCCCCGGCAGAGACTCCAGTGATGTGGCCGGCAACTGCGGTGCCAGCGTCACCGTGGCGGAAAACTTTCCGTATGTCTAGCGTAGTACGCGGCTTGAGCACAATTATCATGTCTTCGGAGCGCACGGGAGGCGTCTGAGCCGGTCGCCACCATGCAACTGTGTTGCGTCGAGGCGAAGGCGGAGCGCTGGCGTCCTTTGCCGAGGCGGCGTCGTTGAAACGCGCCTGTTGCATGGAGGGGCCGGCACCAACCTTTGCAGACATCTTCGGATCTTGTCGTGCCTGTCGTTGCTGACGAAGGCGAATCAATGTTTGGAGGCACTCATTTTCAGTAGGGGCGTCGTCTTCGGCCGTCGAAACTTGAATTTCCGCCCACTGCATAGCTGTGGGGTCGTATCCGGTGATTTTCTGAGCCGCCATTGCTGGGAGACGCCGGCGAGCAGCCGCGCCGCGTCTCCCGCTAACTAGGCTTAGCGCCGCGACGGTGCTGCGAGAGCTTCAATTTGGCGTGGAAAGTCCAAAATTGGGCCCACCTGCATAAATGTGGTCTCCGCAGGTTCCTCTCGACGTTAGGAGCACGATGGGACCATTTTGGTTCAGTAAGACTTTGGTTCCGCGAAAATCTTGAAAAGTTGACGGAGCCAATGGGCTGCACGTCCACTCGCGTCAGCCGTGTCTCCGCGTCTCCTTGCATGCGGCTCATAACATATCAAGGTGTGCGAAACGTATCACATAATGGCAAACCAAGGAGGTTAAACCTCCTTGTGGCAAACTAGAAGTATTGTAGCGCGCGTTCTTTGTAGCGCGCGCAACGTATCGTGCACAGTCTACAGAAATTCTGAGTACGCTAAACTAAAAGTGTATTTTACAACGTTACATTCTTCTAAAGGATGTAAACCTGGCACGATTTATCTAGGATATAATCGTATAGCATTACGAAAACCGGAGATCCTTACTAGCACTTGAAAAGCAAATATGCAGGATAACCAAAGAAAGGGCAGTGGCTTTACAGAAAGCATAAATCAGAAGAACGGAGGCTCAACGGCTACATTGGCAGTCCCAGGTTTTCTCATCGTAGGGAAATGCTGCTATCCGTAGCTTCGGCAACGTTTAAGGTTCGCGCTGACCTATCGCTCACCCATAGCAGATTACAAAGAACTCTCAACCGTCAAACATTTTTCAAGGCGAAAGCCTTATACCCCTGTCACGCTGCGCACGCAATGGAATTCGCAGCGAATGTGATTCGGTGTTAACGCTGTTTTTATTGTTTCTACAGGGGCGCAGCAAATGATATTCACAGCTAATGGCATTCGCCCACTCAATGCGTTTTCCGAACTCACGCAAGCGCGACATGCGTAATCTCGACGAGAGGAGCGCAACCATAAATGAACAAACTAGTATGTCTAGTATGTTATAGCGATATGCTTTTAAAGTTAAGGTTCTAATTATTGGCTGCTGTTAGCTATTTATAATTTTGGCAATGGCGCTGGATAAGCTTTTCCTTATGCCATCAGTCGTCCAGAAAAAACTATCATAGACATGAACCGGCACGCGCTCTGTTCGTCGTCTTCTTCACCTGCCACTATCTGTCCACTATACGAGCGCCGATTTGTCTGGCGTGGCATGCAATACTCTAACGGGTGAGGGAACGAGTACAGAGAGAGAGAGCAAGAAAGAGAGAAATTCTCGGGGAAAAAAATTCTTGACGAGGCATGGTTCTTACTCGCGTACCCACGATCCGCAGGCGAGCGTCGTAACCACTCGGCTGGCCAGGCACGCAAGCATCGCATAGCATCTATGTATATTATAACATAGCAAGTGGGTGGGAAAGGGAAGTGCGGGTGAGGAGGAGGGAAAGGTGGCGGGGAGAGAGTAAAGCACAGCATAGCAAGAAAGAGAAAGAAAGAGAGAAATAGAAACAGAGAGAGAGATTCAAAGAAAGAGAGACAAAAAATAGAGCGATAGATAGAAAGAGGAAGCGAGAAATGGAAAGCGAGAAGTAAAAAAAAGGAGACAAAGAGAACAAAAATAGAAAGATCGAGAAAGAGAAAGAAATAGATAGAGATAGAAAGACCGAAATAAAAACAAACAGAGACAATAAAGACATAGGGAAGAAACAGGGAAAAGAGAGAAAAAGAAAGAAAGAGCGGAAGACAGAAAGAGAAAAATCAAGAGAAAGAAAGAAGGCCCCCTAGCACCACACTTCCTTCAGGCTCGGCACCACTAGTGCGAAGGCCCCTTAATTTTTTAGGAGCGGAGCTCCTTATAGCATCACCTGGTCGGTCGTCGCTCCATCCGGCGTGTTCCCGCCGTCGCGTCTCCCGTATCATTCAAAAGATGGCGCTGTCCCATTGAGATGCATGCAAACTGCAGTTGGGTGACGATATACTAGATGGCGCTGTCCCATAGATAGAAAAAATAAAATAAAATAAAAAATGATAAAAACTAAAAAATAAAGAAAAACAAAAAATAAAAAAATAAATAATAAAAAATAAAATAATAAGAAAAATAAAAGAAGAAGAAAAGAAGGAAAAAAAGGAAAAATAATCAAAGCGGCTTATCGCTTTGATCACTGCTGGGCGAAACCACTGAACATTTCACGGTGTAACCATGATTGCTTCAGGAGCTTCGCCCAAGCTCTTCATCATTCACCCGTGGATATGCTGTAATTTTTTTAACGTACAGCGCAGTAGTTGACGTAATTTGTGGAAATATATATTCTTTTCCCGAGACTCCAATTAGAGTTACTGCATATGTTCCAGGGAGCATGTACAGTGACACTAACTTCAAACTAAAACCCCTTGATTTAGGAAAGTAGCGACACTTTCCTCCGTGCGGTCGTTTCCTCCTCGATTCTCCTCGCGTGCCGCCGGTGCGCGCTGCACAAGGCACGTTTCCTTGCCCTGGACGATGCGGAAGAATCGATATTTGGGTGAGTTGGAACTGCTTAATTATTTTGAATGGGCTTGAAATATAACATGAAACATGCCTACATTATCGTAGACATGTCTCAAGGGTGTGACACACGTGGTGTTTTTTTTTCTAAAGCAGTTTGCAGCAAATAAAAAAGACATAAACGGCGGGGTTCGGAGGTGGAACACCTACTTGCCACGCAGAAGTCCTGAGTTCGATTCCCATTCGAACCGGAGTTTCTTTATTATTTTTTTATTTGCATATACCTCGAATTTTCACTGACAGCCAACGACGCGAACGCCGCCACCGGACTGTCTTGGAAATTAGCTCTTTAACGCTATCGCGTTAAAGCAAACAGAAAAAAGAAGGCCGCTTAGCTCCTCACATCATTCAGGCTCGCCAAAGAGTGTGTGCAGAGTGTAAAAGAGTGTGTGGAGAGTACTCGATGAGTGCGGACGTTTATTCTGCTTCGGCGCTTCGCGCCAAACCGCGTGTTCGGGCTGGCTGGCGTCCCCGCCGGTGGCGTTCGTCACCGCCGGTCTTCGCCTGCTGCTGCGCCGGGACTGCCAGCCCGCAACACAGCACTCTTGTTTCCCAACGTATTGCCAGATGGCGTCCATATCTCACGCAGCGCCTCTTCTATCGTCTTTAGACGACATTTGCAGCGAAGCACGCAGATACGCGGCCAATGTTTTTGACGTACCACGGTGTAGTTCGAGCCGTTTGTGAAAATATATAAATGTTTTCCCTCCTGCTCCGACTGGAGGTACTGCACACGTTCCAGGGACCATACACAGTAATTCTAACACGAAATGTTGCCCATTGAGAGAGAGAGAGAGAAATAACTTTATTGTGTCCAGCGGTTTGGGGAACAGGTCCCCGCCTAAACGGCGGCCAGTAGCCCTTGGGTCCTGGCGGCGTTTTCGGCCAGCTGGACGGCCCAGAGTTGCTCTTCCGGATCCAAGCTTAGCAGTAAGGCCTCCCACTGCTCATCATTATTTATATTGCGGCCCTGTAGGGACGCCTGAGGGCAACCCCACAGAATGTGTCGCAGATTCGCCCGTTCCCTGCATAGCTGGCATTTGCCATCATATTGGTCGGGGTAATAACGGCTGTAGGCCACCGGATTCGGGTAAGTGTTGGTTTGGAGAAGGCGCCAGACCACCGTCTGTGTCTTATTGAGTCTCGGGTGGGCAGGGGGATACCGAGCCCTCGCCAATCTATAATACTTAGTGATTTCATTGTAACTGACCATGCGCTCCTCTCTCATCTCTGGCTGAGGCTGCTCACTGGCTCGGTGTGTGAGTTCTCGAGCCACTGTGTGAGTCGCCTCGTTTCCAGGGAGAGAGGCATGCGCTGGTGTCCATACTATTTCTATGTGCCTATTGATTTTGTGAGTGGTTAAAATTCTAAACGCTTCCGACGAGATTCGCCCTCTTAGAAAATTTCGCACCGCTGTCTTTGAGTCACTAATTATGTGTCTGGCCGACGTTGAAGCTATTGCCAATGCGATCGCTGATTCCTCTGCAGTTTCTGCGCTATGCGTTCGGAGTGAGCCACTGGCTTCTATCTTACCCCCTCCATCTACGACAGCTACAGCCATTCTTCGTTCATGTGGATATGTCGCGGCGTCAACGTAGACCACGTCCTTGATGTTTGCGTATCTAGTTCTGAAGGTCTTCACCCTCTCCGCACGCCTTTCTGCGTCATGCTCCGGGTGCATGTTTCTGGGGATCGGTAGAACGTTTTTCCTTTCGCGTATTTCTCGCGGTATGTCGGCCTTGATTCCCTGCTGCGTTGCATAGCCAATGTAGAGGCAGTCAAGTATCCTCCTGACCGTAGGCGTCTGAGCTTGATCTAGGAGAGTAGCGACACACTCCTCCGCGCGCGCATTTCTTTGTCGATTCTGTTGGTCCCATGTTTCAATAAACATCTTTCACTGTTTTATATAGCGGTTGTTTGTGCTTATTATTTTGTTATATTCGTCTAAAGGATGGAAAGCTGATTCGGTTCATTTTAAGCGTAATCGTACGGTACTACGTGTAGCGGAAATCCCAATTCCCTCTTAAGACGAAAATTTGCAGGATGACCCGAGAATTAACTGTGGCTTTACAGATAGCTCATGTTACCCGCGGCTACGTTTAACTGGCTCCAATTGCAGTGCAGACAATTGCAATGTGGTGATCATAGCTTCTGTCTCGTTTGTGAATCGGGTTGGCTTATTGCTCTTTCGTAGTAGAGTGCACAGCACAATGAATCATCGACGATTTTTCTGAACATAATTTTTACTACACAGTACGGTTATTTCTCTGCCATCGCTAACCGCTCTCGAACAGAGAGACGTGGCACAAAAGTTTAACAACGTTCAAGATACCTGGGATACCAGCCCAGTAACTTCGGCACGAGCGTGCACAGACGCAGTACGAAGCGACAACTAGTAACTGTTTTATCTCGGGCTCTGTCATCACACATATCTACAAGTGAAGCACCACAGTCAGAATATCGAGATAAAAGAACAGCAATTCTGCGCATGAAAAAAAGTGGAAAGATGTGTGAACACTACAATAAACTTAGGCTAAGAAAACGCGAGAACGACGGACACGGACAAGCGGTTGTGTGTCTTTCTCTTTTTCGCAGTATTCTCGCTGAAGCATGGAATACCAAGTAGCCCAATGCGCCACCCCTTCTAACTAGAACGTGGAACTAACTGTCAGAACGTTGCCCACGCTGGTAATGTCCCTTCACATGTTTCGCAGCTCTGATTTGCAGCACCACTCGAGGTAACGAGTATTCTAGCAAACGTCCATCAAAACACTTAAATTATCATTACTGAAGCATATGCCATGGTGCACACATGTGCAAGAGACTATGTCAGCGTACCGTCAATAAACTTGCCCGAATTGAAATTATTTTATGCAAAGGGGTTGTTACGAGAGGCCCCAGGGTCTCGTGGGTTTCGAGAACGAAAATAAAAAAAAATTACACCATCTTCCCGAGGGGAACCATGGGGTGATGCGGAGCATCGCGGAGCGTTGGTAAAGGTGTTATTAACGTTCTCAACTTGCGTGTTATTACCTTGTTAAGGTTACTGCTCGACGTTCACGTTCCAACGCTGATTCACGTGCTCGAAGCTCAGGATCCGCTGCTCGACGTTGACGCTTCGAAGCTGCTTTGCGTTGACGAAGTTCAGGGTCCGCCGCTCGCTTCAAGCGTTTGCGTTCAGCGTCGCGAGCCCTTCGCTTCGCTGCTTTGTCTTGAGTTGGCGTAATTGGGCTGATGCTGTCGCGTGCTTGCGTCAGCCCACTCACTGACGGGACTGTTGCTTCCATCACACTTCATCGGAAGCATCAACGGAGTCAAGAGGAGTCAACCGAAGCAAGCGCTGCACTGAACGCGCGCAGCGCACTACCCGCTTAGAGGAGGAGAGTAGAGCATGCGCCGCGAAAGCAGAGGCGAGAACGCAGGAGAAGCGCAAGCAGGTGGTAGTAGAGAAGTGGAGAGAGTAACGCGCAGCTGTTGGAGAGAGGGAAGCAGGGGAGTTGCGCATGCGTAGTGTGAGTGCGGACGCCAATGCCAATGCCGCGGGACATACCCCCGAGCAAGAGATGCGCCGTATCTAATACCTAACGAGGACACAGCACAAAGCGAGCATGTGGACGAAAGAAGCCCCCGACGGCAGATGCGCCGGCCTTTTAGATGTGAAGCGTCTTATAGCGGAGTTCAATCCGGTGGTGGTGGTGGTGGTGGTGGTGGTGTGCGGCGTGACCACCCTTACTGCGCATGCGCATACCCTCTCCACACACCTCCTCTCCACTCATCCTCTCCACTTCCCCTCTCCCATTTCCCCTCACCACTTTCCCTCTCCACTCCGCCTCTCCGCACCTCCTCTCCCCTTCCCCTCTCCCATTTTCAATCTCCCCTTCCCCTCTCCCCTCTCCAATCTTTGAAACGCAGGCTAGACATGCCGAAATTCTCTCCTGCGCAACGCCGCGATGAGCACCAGGGCATGTGCGTACCCTCCCCCTCTCTCTCCTCTCCTACGCTGCCGCCCTCTCGCGCGCCTGTCGACCGCGTTTCCCGCTCGCCCTGTGAGAATTAACGGCCAGGCTAGAGAGAAGACAAGACGCGCGTAGCGTTCCTCTTCGCGTTGCAAGACGTGAGGTCGGTAGCATGCCCAGCGAACGCCAACGGAACGCGATCGTGCAAGTGCTCCGGCTTCGCATCGCCTCATGGTCCCCGTTAGCGGGAAATGGTGCAATTTTAGGGGCGAAGCTCCTTAAGGCGGCACCCGTTCGTCCCTCGTAGTCGCCGTCGTAGTCGTAGTCCGTAACAAGTCTTACGCTTTGACCTCCAAGGTGGTGCCGGTGGGAGATTTTTCCTGTGCGTTGTTGAACAATAAAAAATTCGCAGCGTGCGCGTTAACTAAAAGCCGAATTCTTCTGTCTCTCATTCCCCATTAGCAGCCATTGGCATGTTCCAGTAGGAAACGTTAGTGTAAGTGTTAGCTAAAAGCCGACTTCTTCTGTCTCTCATTCCCATTAGCAGCCATTGTTTACCTCCAAGGTAGTGCCTGGTGAGATTTCACCTGTGCGTGATTAAACAATAAAAATTTTGTTCAAAACGCCGTTGATTGATGAAATAAACCAACGAAAGAACGCCAGATGTTTCTAAAGCAAAACGAAAAGACGCCAGCTGCTTAACGAAAGACGCCAGATTTTTCAAAAGCAATGGTTTTCTAAACAATGAAAATTCACAGCGTACATGTAAAATTAAAGTGAGCTGCAAGTCGTCATAACTCTCATCGAACCTTTAGTATAAACGCGCCCGATCTCACGTCGGTGATGATGTACTGGGCAGAATTCACGGAAGATTTAAGGTTTACCGATGAACCTCCGCAGCTTCGCCCACTCATCATCATTCACTCCGTGGATATGCTTTGATTTTTTTTTTCAACCTCCTTGGCTGGGAACTGGTACACTTCAAACGTCGGTGGCGCTGACAAGCATTCAAAAACAGTTGATTTTGGTAGCGGCGCTGGTTAAGCTTTTCGTTATGCCATCAGTCGTCCGCAGAAAACTGTCATAATCATGAACCGGCACGCGCTCTCGTAGTCCTCTTCTTCATCTCCTGCTTCACGCCCAAGATAGGAGCGCCGATTTGTCCGGCGTGCCATTCAATGCTCGGATGGGCGAGAGTACGAGTACAGAGAGAAAGCAAGAAAGAAAAAATCTTGACGAGTCATGGGTCTAACCCGCGTACCCACGATCCGTAGGCGAGCGTCGTAACCACTCGGCTGGCCAGGCACGCAAGCAGTGCGTATCATAGCCTTGTATAGTATAACGTAGCAAGTGGGTGGGAAAGGGAAGTGGGGGTGAGGAGGAGGGAAAGCCGGAGGGGAGAAAGTAAAACGCAGCATAGCAAGATAGAGAAACAAAGAGTGAAAGATAAACAGAGAGGGATTCAAAGAAAGACAGGCAAAAGAATAGAGAGAGAGAGAGACGGAGAGAAAAAGCAAGCGAGAAATAGAATGCGAGAGGTAAAAAAAGGCGAGAAAGAGAACAAAAATAGAAAGATCGAGAAAGAGAAAGAAATATATAGAGATAGAACGAGCGAAATAGAAACAGAGACAATAACGACATAGGAAAAAAAAAAGAGAGAAGAAGAAGAAAAGAGCGGAAGACAGAAAGAGAAGAATCTTTATCTGACCTCAATTGGTGCCATCTTTCAATTAACATCTTTCACTGCGGCACGTAGGTGTTGTTCGTACTTATTATTTCGTTATATTCATCTAAAGGATGTAAAGTCGGTTCGCTTCATCTTAAACATAATCGTACGGTACTACGTGAAGCGGAAATCCCAACTCCATCTTGAGACGAACATTTGAAGGATGCCCGGAGAATTGACTGTGGCTTTACAGATCGGTGATATCAGCCGCATGTACGTTTATTTGGCTCCATTGGCGAAGTACTTGACAGGTGTACTTATGTGCTGCTCATAGCTTCTGTCTCCTTTCCGGATCGGGTTGGCTTATTGCTCTCCCGTAGTAGAGTGCACAGCACTCTGAATCATCGACGATTTTTCTGAACATAAGTTATACGACACAGTACTGTAATTTGTCTGACATCGCTAACCACCCTTGATTACAGAGACATGGCACAAATATTTAACAATGTTCAAGATACTTTGGATAGCAGCCCAGAAACTTGGGCACGAGTGTGGACACACGCAGCACGATGGGACAACAGGAAACAGTTTCATATCGGGTTCTGTCATCACGCATACCTACAAACGCAGCGGCCCGTCAGAACGTCGAGATAAAAGAAGAGCCACTCTGCACATGAAAAAAAGTGGAAAGATGTGTGAACACCACTATAATCTTAGGCTAAGAAAACGAGAGAAAGACGGAGACGGACAAGCGCGCGTGTGTGTTTCTCTTGTCGCGCTATCCTCGCTGAACATGGAATAGCAACTAGCCCAAGGTGTCACCCCTTATAACTAGAATAATAGAACATCGAACTAACTGTCAGAACCTTGCCCACGCTGGTAATATTCCTTCACATTTTTCGCAGTGCTGATTTGCAGCACCACTCGAGGTGACGAGTATTCTAGCAAACGTAAATTAAAACATTTAAACGATCATTACTGAAGAATATGCCATGGTGAACACATGTGCGGGAAACTATGTCAGCGTACCGTCAATAAACTTCTCCGAATGGAAATTCGCTGCATGCAGAGGGGGTGTTACGAGAGGCCCCTGGGTCTCGTGGTTAGCATGATACGAGGGCCAAATGACTGGGCTGGAAACATCCAGGCAGTGGCAAGGCAAAACGTAGCCAACAAAAATAAAAACGTTTAATACGTAACTAGGACACAGCACAAAGCGAGCACGTGGACGAAAGAAGCCCCCGACGCTAGGTGCGCCGGCCTTTTATCAGCACTTTGACGGTAAGAGGAGTAGGGCGCAATTCCGCTGCTCGAACGCGTCCGGCGTCTCGGAGGAGCGCGTCCAGTGTCTCCGAGAGGGACGCCAGCAAGGAAGAGAGGGCTGCACATGGCGGTTGCGCGTGCTGCACGTTAATGCAGCTCGGTTCTGAGGCACTTTCCCAGGTAGCCGTGCTCGGGCTCCAGCCTGTGGGGTCCTTTACGGTGGTGGGTCGCAGCACGTTCATAACAGGCGTAATAACAAAATGCCAATCAGTGTACTCCGTTTCGTACATCACGTGAAGCGCTGTGGCAGCTATGCAAGAAGTGGGGTCAGCGAAATGTGGTAGTCCGCACGCCACGCGCTTCAATTTCGTCCTTGTAAACGTGGCCTCAGCGATTGGTTACAGCTGCGCGCTCCCGAAACTAATCGCGGAGGCCACGATACGAAAGCAAGGAGGCCCTAAACGACGCAGAACAACCTAGTGAGAACCGTATAAATGACAGCGTTTCTTTCCATCTAAGCCACAAAGCACATTCATTAACCACTCAGTCTAAAAAAAAAAGAAAATCACATTACGGGTGGTAACGTGATGGAACTATTTCTTGGTGCGAACACTTATACCGCAAAATGTCTTGCTAGTTTCCATAGCGTTGCACCTGCGGGATGAAACGGAGTGTAGTGTCGCGAGCGCGAATGTTAGCATGCGAATGTGCGGTGTGGTTGTTCCTTTATCTTGTTTTTGTAAATGTGATGCTGGCCATGTCCGTTGTGATATATTGTTACAAGAATATGTTTCACACTGCGGGAGCAAGGAAGGCACCAAACAAGACGACATGATGTTGTTGTGTGGGGCCCGCTCTCCGCCATCTCGTCTTACGCTTAGGTATAGTGTAAATATATTGCAAATACGGCTTCCTCGCATGTGTGCCTTCACGTAACAATATGTAGGATGAAACATCCCGCAAAAAAAGTAAATATCAGACGGTCCCGTATACATTCGCCTAAGGCTAATCGAAAGCGAAAGCAAATATTGGTCTAATCGCTATTCAAGTTTTTTTCACAGTGAATTGTATTGATCCTTGAAAGGGGTCATTTTATCCTTTCATTTTATGCGCCTTTCATGGGGCCGCTCCAGGCACTCACGAACGCTAGAGAGGAGCTGAAGGACGCCATGCGGACGCCGCCGGACTCGAGTATTTGGGGAGTATTTCTGCAACACAACTATAATCGTCATCCACTTCGCGTACTTTCCTTGCCTTATCACCACGGTCTTCGCGACACTTCCGGGCAACGAACGGCGTGCGTGCGATCAGCGTGTCTTAGCATTCGTGATAGGAAAGTGGTGACAGCCCGGTTTTCAAGAACGGGAACGCGAGCAAGCCAGATGTCGATTATATTTGTGTGGCAGAAATACTCCCCAAATACTAGATTTTTTTTAGAGAGAACGTATCGGGAAGGTCCGGTACCGTGCCGTTTCAACGCGCTCCCATTTTACGCGCTCCCGTTTCAACGAATGCAACGCGCTCCCGTTTTACACGAATTAGCACTCGAAGAGAAACTTCCATGAAATTTTGCATTTATCGATGCCATCACACGGTAGCATCACTAAAGTCTCGTCGTGTTGCGCGCGCCCTGAAACGTGCGCGATTGTCGGACACGCGGTGACAGAGCGATGGTAATTCATGTTCGTGAGCGCAGTTTGTTAATCGGCACCTCGGCGTTTTGTTCTTGCCTGATGGCGCACCAGCGTTCACGTGGGTTTTCATACACGCTACTTTGGCACTGCACTATATCGGTTTTGTAAACAAAATGCACAACGAGCGCTTTTATACACGCAAGGGAGAGCGCTTCGTGACGGCTGTGAGCTATATGAGCATTTAGGTTTAGCCTTACGACCTGTGTTTCTGTCGACAGCCATTTAGCAGTGTGACTGGCATGCCTTCTTTTATGTTTTGCAAAAAATAAAACAAGCTTCTGTACATCCGGAGCTTCGTTTGTGTGAACACATGGCTTACGGCTCGCGGGTGCAGTGCGGTGCAGTGCATGGTTGTGGAGGAATCGCAAGTCTGTATTGTCATGAGTTGCACAGCAACGACGATGAGAGAGGGAGAGAGAGAGAGAGAGAGAGAGAGAGAGAGTGGTTCGTGAAAGAAACGAAAAGGGGCGCTATTTTCTGATGACCTTAGGTATTAAGGATAATAGGCCAATGCGGGCGGTGGTTGCGCGTATCGAGAAATGTCATATCCTCTCCCCCCCCCCATTGCTTCCGATTGTGGGGAAGGGGGGCGCTAGTCTCCCCACTGACAAATATTAAGGGGGCGGAGCCCCCCTTTCCACTTTCGACATTGCTCATTGTCGGTTGAACACTGGGCAACCATCAACAGAGGCGAAGTTTTACTTCAACGCAGCAATCACTTGAAGTGATGAAATTTGTCCTGCGCTTCTTCTGTGGAGATTATCTTCAGAGTCTTACGACGACGCACTGCAGGAGGTTCTCTACGGTGCAGGCCGCCTATGCGACGCTTTCGCGCTTTGAGCTACAGCATTCCAAAAAGGCTAGCGCTGATTAGGGTCTCTATAACGTCAGAGTACTCTTTCATGATTGTATTCCGCTCTGTCTGGCCTGAATTTTACATAATCGATGACGGAAATACGGGCAGGAACCAGTGAACGTTTTATGGGCCGATCTAATGCTCTTCCCGTTCCATGATGATGAAATGACCTTTATTTGGTCCTGGAGAACCCCGATCAGACAACCCCCGAAGGGGGGTCCGCCGCAGTTGCTGGGCGCGCCCACGCCGGTACTGGAAGACCGTGGCCCTCCGCCCTTTCGCAGGCCTCCTGGACTGCCGACAGCTGGACTGAGAGCTCGCGGCTTTAAGAGCCCTTTCCCAGTCCTCTTCTGTGCTGAACTTCGCGCTAAGTAACGCCGGGCACTGCCAGAGCATATGAGCGAGTGTGCAATTAATTATCCGCCCCACAGCTAGGGCATCCTGGATTTATGCCTTCAGCAAAGTGACTAAACGTGCTGCGAGAAGAGAAAGGAATCTGCCTGCAGCATGCGGAGAGCCGACGACTGCGGTCTAGTAAGCTTGGAATGTGGGAGGGGGTATCGCCGCCTTGACAGTTGATAGTGCGACGTAACTTCATTGAAGGTGCCAAGTGGATTCCTGAAGCACTTCCATGAAATTTACTTTTTTTCATCGGAAAGGAATAGCATCACCACTTCTTTATATCCAATCTGCTATGATTCGATGTTTGTGCAGAAGTCTTGAGTGTTTCGTTGGGCCGCATTGGAGAAGCTAAAGAAGGTTTACGCTTTTGTTGCCAATTAACTTGCTTCGCCTTGCTTATCATAGGGTAACTTTCACCGATCGCTGCGGTTTGGAACAAGGAGAGGAATGAGGCAGTGGACTGTACATTAGGAAGCGCAGATTTCGAGCTTGTGCTGCAATTTGATCTACCGGACCAGGAAAACGGTCAAGGTCCACGGATTTCCGTACTAAGCAGGCTAAATGGATAGCCGGGATATTTGGTGCTGAGTCATCTCGAATTCACTTGTACAGAGCAAAATACAACTTTTAGGGCAAAGAAACACACACGAACAGCACCGTTCATTTCTCTCTTTTCCTTCCCCTCTCTCAGCAAGCCACAGTTGTATACGCGCACAAACAGCTCACCATCGCTACCCGCTACAACTAAGAATATTGCCACGTGCGCTTCTTTTTTTATTTTAATGTAACTGATCCATTGCACTCATAGCCGCTGCCTTGCGCAGGCCGTGCCCTAATGTCTGGGAGCCTTCTTGATTCTTTTGGAATCTTCTGATAGGCTTGACCGCGCAAACGCGAACAGTTGAGTTTATTCTGGAACTAACGCGGCCAGCAGCGATGAGGCTCGAATGTTCGATGCCGCATGTATAAATGCCGACGCGTCTTTCCGCAGATCAGATTATCGACAGCCGATGCTATGTTCGCCGCCAGGGGCGTAGCCAGAAATTTTTTTCGGGGGGGGGGGGGTTCAACCATACTTTATGTATGTTCGTGCGTGCGTTTGTATGTGTGCGTGCCTATATACGCAAGCAAAACTGAAAAATTTCGGGGGGTTTGAACCCCCCCAACCCCCCCCCTTGGCTACGCCCCTGTTCGCCGCTATCAGTGTACTGCGTGTATGCCGTGTCGTTTGAGTTCTCGTTTGCCGGGTGCGGGTTCGCCCAAGTAAAAAAAATTCGTCCTAAACCCGCCGACTGCTGCTTTCGTCAAAGCCACCACCACGTGACAATATTTATGATACGCGTCCATCTCGCCAGCTGCTCTAAGTAGTCGTTGTCAATGTCATCGGCGGGCAGCCTTCTTGAATCACATTCAGAATGAGACACTCTCCGGCTATTCTAAAAAGATGTTTAAGGATTGTTCAGCATAGTAATGCGGTGTTTAGTGTGCACACGTCATTCTAACGCCGCGAGATTTCACAGATTGCTAACGTCGCGTAACAAGTACGCGATTTTGTGGCACACCAAACATTTTTGACGAATGGCGAAGAACCAATGGCCAGAAATGTCCCTTATTAAAAATTATGTATTTGTGTATTTATATAGCCGTGCATGAGTGGTCATTACGCAATGGATCACTTTTGGGTCAGCTTTCGCATCGCGTTACGAGTAGGTGCTGCGTGCATGACCGGTCATAGAGAGTCATGACCAGTCATAAATTTCGGCCGGTCATGAATAGCTAACGACTAATGCGGAAGCAAACAATGCGGGGTAGTGTCACGTTATAATCACCCACAATTTTTCTAAGAAAATTTGTGCTTACACAGTTTGTTTAGACGTATTTACCCAGGCAGGCTGGACATCCCCCCAAGCAATGTTGCAAGCACGAATACGATGAGCATAATGATAGTACTACGCCCCTAATACCACACATTCGTACTTTAAAAACTCGTGGTTGACAAGTTTACAATAATAGTAATATAATAACAGTAATAATAATAACAATGTGCTCGAAACACTAGCGGCAATTAAGACAAAATGTAAAGTGCGCAATTATTAGTGAGCAGCTTCTAGACTGTGGTTGTCAGCCATGGATGTTTCGGGGATCCCTTGTGGAAAGGTGGAAGTGATGAGGGACGCCTTGAAGGGAGAGAAAAGGGGGGGGGGGGGTGTATCATAGGTTAATGCAAGATGCAGCGTGAAATATGTGCCTTTTATAACTTCCTGGCAAAGAATGGTCATAAAAAATTTCCACGGCGATTCGATCTGAACAGCTTGTCAATAAGCTGCACGGTCTGCAGCCACATACAACCGGTTTCTACCTGTTTGGTTTTCAAATATGAAAGCGTAGAAAGCGTATGCTCACGTACATATGTCGTAGAAAACCGCAACAAAAGCTTTGAAGCCATCTCATGAAGAGATCATTGAAAAAGTTACACCAACCAACGAATTATAAAAGTAAAAAAGTCACAGCTTCGCCGCAAGGGCGAAGCAATCAATGCGATAGCAAGAAACTAATACTATACGAAGTGATGCTCGCCAATGGATACTCTCAGTTTGAACAGCGCTCCTGTTGCAAAGGCGGCCAAAGCAGCGAAGGAAACTAGAGTGCTTCAAGTGTCGAGCTGTGACACTTGATAGTTCGCGCTCATCTTCTGTTTGTTTGTTTAGCGGCGTCTCTTGAGCTCGGATGACTTTCGTACGCTCCGTAACATGAGCGCGGACATCAAGGTGAAAGCTTGAAACATCCCTCTTCCCCTCACCACGAGAAAACCGCGCGAGCAGACAGCGGAAGGGCAGGTTCTCCCTGCGCAAATATAAGAAGAAGCGAGCGAGCTCGCCGACGACTTTTAAATCCGCCCGTCGCGCTACTAGCGCCATCTCGCTGGTAATGAAGAAACGCTTATAAGCGCCTAGCGTTTTTGAGTCCGTCCAGCGGTAAAGGGTGTGTATATAACGCTCGCCGTTAGCTACGTGGAGGATCTCCGTTTCATAGCGTAGTGGTTAGCGCCACTCGCTGCGGAGCAAGAGGTCCCTGGTTCGATTCCGCGCTTCGGAAGCATTTCTCTTAATTATTTTTCTTTGGGGCTTTATATATACATACTTATACATATACGGTGCATGACGGCGGCGACGGCAAAATTCAGCCGAGACTGTCCATATAATTGCTATTGCAATAAAACTTCTTTTACTTTAAAAAACCCGACGTTTCGGATCCAACTCGGATCCTTCCTCAGGGGTGACTGTGGGGCGCCAGAAAGCATCAGAGTTTAAAAAGGAAGGAAAGAGCCTTCCTCTCTTTAGGTCGGGGGGTCACGCTTGGTTTGAATGACGTGCCGTAGTCCATTGAAATTGACTACCGGCGCCGTAGTCAATTTCAATGGACTACGGCAAGTCATTCAAACCAAGCGTGACCCCCGACCTAAAGAGAGCAAGGCTCTTTCCTTCCTTTTTAAACTCGGATGCTTTCTGCGCCCCACAGTCACCCCTGAGGAAGGATCCGAGTTGGATCCGAAACGTCGGGTTTTTTAAAGTAAAAGAAATTTTTACTTTTATAATTCGTTGGTTGGTGTAACTTTTTCAATAATATTTTCTTCCCAACCAGACAGAACGCTGTCAAAATGTTCCCCTTTATCTCATGAAGAGGAAAGGTAAGTCGGCTCCGCCTCAGTGCAAAAATGCGGTGAAGCATCTCAAAAATCAGAAGGGGCCGCTGTCATGGCACGTAGTGTTGGTTGGTTGGTTGAAAAACTTTATTTGGGTCCTGCAAGGCGCGCGTCAGCGCGCAGCGGGCGACTCCCACGTCGGGACCGTCAGACCAAGTGTGTCTCCAAAAAAAGCGGGTTTTTGTTTGTATTGAGGATGGGTTTCGCGGATCCCCAACAATGGCTTCGCAGACCACCTGGGGTCCGCAGACCCCCGTTTGAGTACCGCTGCTCTATACGTTAACGACACTGCACCGAATGATACAAATTTACACTACTGGGGAGGCCGCCATCGACATAATTGTATTCATGCATAAAGTTGTGTGGGTAATGTATAAAAGGTGTTGCATGCATAACACGTATACGTATGGTTGTCTCATTGTATTCAACATAGAACTAACTGTACTGTTCTATAATGTTATTAAACACGGCTAACCAAATTCTATCTCATTAAATGAAAAGTCACACCAAATTGAACGCGTTTTCTTCACTCTCAATCTCGCCCCCCCCTCTCTCTCTCAATGGCGTATATATATATATATATATATATATATATATATATATATATATATATAATATATATATACGCCACTGAACAAGAGTCAAGAAGTGAAATAGAAGGCAACACATGCACCATTCAATCATGCAACTTTCTTTTTCGATCACCACACTCGCGCGTGTTCGAGCTTCCATTTTATACATGAATGTAAATGAGACCGCTGACAGCTGAATGTGTCGGCGTCGCTGGTACCCGGCACGAACCAAGTCACGCCGCACTGCCACCAACAAGTGCACGTTTGTTTTTAGCTTGGCAACACTCGCCAACAATTTGCACCGAAATCAACCAATGTTTCAGCGTCATAAAATACGTAAATCGTCACATGTACCTTGTACGTCACCGAAATGTGTTGGCAAGTGCGAGGTTCGCCTTCGGCAAGGATGAAGCTAATGCCGATGTTGAAAACAAACACATTGCGGATAAAAACTCCTGCGTAAGCGCCACGCCTTGTCTCTGGCGTCATATATTGTGTCTACGTTGGGACGGAAACACCTACCGTAACTTTCCTTCAACCAAAGTTCCTCACATGAGCTGGTTCACACGAACTCGACGGTAGAGGCCTACGCAGAATGCACAGGACATCACTCTGAATTGACTTCGCGGTAGGCGAGGGCTCACGCTCAAGACTTCAAACCTCCGAAGCATGTTTACACTCGTTCCGAGCACAGATAAACGCACACCAAAGCACAGGAGCACCGAAATGATGCAGTAGTCGTTACGATGTTTTCAGTCGGTCGACGATCGCACTCAAGACCGTTCTGAATCGACTTCGCGGTTGGCGAGGGCCCACGTTCAAGACTTCAAACCTCCGAAGCATGTTTACACTCGTTCGGAGCGCAGATAAACACAGATCAAAGCACAGGAGCAGCGACATGCTGCAGTACTCGCTACGATGTTTTCACTCGGCCGACGATCACACTCAAAACCGGCGCAAGAGCAGCCGGCAGGCATTTGCTGAATTTGTCGGTGTCCCTCGGATTCGGCACGAACCCGCGTCTTACTGGTAGCACTCGTGGTCGTTCGTCGTGTTGTTGTCGTACTGGATGACGACGCGGTGATTACGCGGTCACTCAGGGATATTTCGACCGTAGTTTCTGTGCTTGCGCCCAGCACTTCGCGGTGCCTGCGAAGCGAAGGCCATTAGGCATAGTGACCGGAGGTATTGCGGCCTGTGATTGGCTGCTGGCGCCGCCGTACGCGTGGTGACGTAGGCGAACACTTCAGACGCTGTTTGACCCCTCGCGACTCGAGGCGCCTGGACGGGTACCCTCCTCCGCGACCGACGCTGAGAGGCGCATTTGACACTTGGGGCGCGCGCATACGCGTGATGTGCGCGAGCCAGTGGTTGGGGCTTTAGCCCAAAAAGCGCCATGAACGAAGGAGGAGGAGGAGGTGGATACAACGTTCAATAATAAGAAATACAAAAATAAAAAAGGAGGGGAATTTTCAAGGGTGGGTTCCCCATTCCAGGACACCAGTGGCCGCCGCTGCTCGCCCTGCTTGATCCAGAAGACCCCTTCGGGTATTCAGGTCAGTTCGCGAGAGGACGGCCTCCCAAGGCTCCCCAGCGTCATGAATATCAGAGGCGACTGTGCCTCCATAGGTTTGCTCCGACATTTCCATGTGACGTGCTGTAGCGTCGGTCTGGACTCGCACCCGGGACATGGTTCGGATATACATTGGGGTTTATATGATGAAACCTTTCCAAGGTGGATAGGTGTTGACGTGAATTTGTCTAAGGCTGCGAGCCTCGACTACTATAAGTGATTTGTGTGGTGGGGCATACCGCTATCTTGTCTTACGTTGATGCTCCAGTATATCGCGAGCAGTGTGAGGGTCGTATTGTTTATCCATGCAATGAACGACGCGCCATCTCGAAACACAGCATCTCTTTGAGAACCAGCGTGACAGCCAACATACTGATCACGCGGGAGACAAGACGCGGCCCCACGGGATATGAGTACAAACTGAGCGGAAAGTGAGCTTGACTGAATTCTGTCTTCGGGCACCACCTCCCCAATGAACGCAATGCAGGCCTGACAGGCTTGCTGACGGCCGACGGAGTAGTGTAGCACGAACAAGAGAGGGCGGCGGTGAACAGCTCAATCGGGCTCATCTGACCGGCATTGAAAAATATAGAGAAAAGCGCTGCTTAGAGAATTTCCAAAGGAGCTCTTGCGTGACTCATCTTTCAAGTGGCATCTGTAATTGTTATGCCCACTGGCTGTTCGCGTTTTCTTCGGTATATTCTTCTAAAGGATATAAAGCTGGCTTCATTTATCTTGGAAAGAATTGTATAGCGTTACGTGCACTGCAATCCTACCTGTCCCTTGAGAAGTAAATATGCAGGATGCCCAGTGAAAAATCGGTTTGCTATAGAGGTAGCTCTATCAGAAGCACGCAGTCTCACTTGGCTCCATTCGACAGTACACGCGTAAGCCACCTGAGTGATGCTGCTAAAAGCTTTTCAGTCACGTTTAAGATTTGCGGCTGACTTATCTCTCTGCCATAGCCGAGTATACGAGAGTCTCAACCATCAATAGTCTTTCAAAGCGAAATACTTATACCCCTGTCATCCGCCACATGTGATGTCATTGGCAGCGAGAATTAGTATGTGTCAATGCATATTTGCTGCTTTGCACGGGCACAGCAAATCACATTCACAGTAATGGCATTCGCCCACTGAAATGCGTTTTCCGAACTCATGCAAGCGCGACCTTTGCAATCTCGACCACGCAGCTGAACTGAAAATTGCAAGATTGGTAATTTACAGCGACAAGTAAGCAATGTTAAGATTGTAATAATGGTTGTTGGTAACTTTCTTTATAACTTTATCAGTGGAACTGTAAAGCTTTTCGCTATGCCTTTGGTCGTCGACAGAAAGGTATCATAATCCAGAGCCGCCACGTGCTCTCTTAGTCCTATTCTTCCATTTAGATGCGAAGCAGTTTATGGCGGAGTTCAATCCGGTGTGCGGCGTGACCACCCTTACTGCGCATGCACATACTACTCCCCCTACTCTCTTACGCTCCCCCCTCCTCTCGCGCGCCTCTTTCTCTCCCGTGCAACGCCGCGATGAGCGCCCTCCTACGCTCCCCCCCCCCCCTCGCGCGCGCCTGATTCTCGCCTGCACAACGCCGCGATGAGCGAACAGAAAGAAATAAATAAAAGGAAGGGAAGAACAGCAGAAAGAGAGAAAAGAGAAAGAATCAAGGAATGAGAGACAAATAAATAGACAGAGCGCAAGAAAGAGATAGAAAGGAAGAGGAAGCGCGAAACAGAAAGTAAGCGAGACAAAGGGTGAAGAGAGAAAGATATATATACAGAGAGAAAGGGAGAAATAGAAATAAACACAGACAAAAGGCGCAGGAAAAGACAGGTGGAAGAGATAAACAGAAAGAAAGAGAGAAAGACAGAAAGAGTAAAATAAAGAGAACGAGAGAAGGCGGCCTAGCTCTACACTCGCTTATGGCTTGGCACCATTAGTGCGTAGCACCCTTAATTTTCTTGACGTACAGCGCAGTATAGTTGCAGCAATTTGTGAAAATATATGTGGCGTTTTTCTTTCTAAAACAGTAGTATCCAGAAGCTTAAACTGGGCTAAATATCACGGGAACTTGCGCAGAGAAGTATATTTCACTGTTAAAAGAATTGTAATCAAATTGGGGTAATTTCCGATTGTAACTTGAACACAAAGAGGCAGCTTCGAATAAAAAATGAGCCAAATCCTGCATCTGTTTCAATCAAACTGAGCGAGATCCATTAAACCAGCGTTGCGTCCGTAATCGTGGCGAAAACAACCATTATTCCCGCAACTAATCTGTTTCATTTGTGTGCCAAATGCTTTGCTGTCGTGATTTCTTTCCACAATTAGTTTTTTAGTTAACGTTGGTACTTACTACCTACTGTAGGGCATGATGTTGTAGAGAAAAACTCAAATATAACGAGTAAGAGGCCGACTTTTCTGCTTTGTGCCTCTGAGTGCTTCTTTTCGAGTTTTGTGCTACAGCAGCATGTGTTTCTGTCATTTCAAGACGGTATATTTTAAATAGATGACGAGTGAAATGAAGATATTGGGCAGCGGTCTATTACTTGAAGTAGAGAGCCGAAGCGGTGCGGCATAAAATGAGGTAAAAAAAAGAGCTGAAACATTTTCGAAGGCCTTCAATAGATGCCAAGAACAAGAAAGGTCTGCCGTCAGTCCAGAATGGTGCGCCCTTTGCCTGGAAGGACCCCTCGCTCTACAAGTCTAATCATTGCCATTATGCCTATGCTACAAAGGACGGCACCAACAAAAGCACAAGGATGGTGTTAATTTCTTGCCAAATGCTTCTATATCGACCACAAGCTGCGATTTAGAGTTCGCTTACAAGCTCATTCAAGCACAAATGAAATGTTACAATCTATGAGAGCGTAATCCGATATTTACCCCTGAATACCGATGATAGCAGGCTATATAGCTTATAGGCGCAATATAGATTTGATGCATTTTGGTGACTCGAGTACGCTGGCAAAAGATCCTGCAGCAGGTGCGACCATATTGTCCATAGAAAAAACTGCGTTCTTCTCAGTGTCAATTATAGTGGACTCAGCTCTTTTAGCGTAAAAGAAAAAAAAAAGAAACTCCGGCAGATCCCACGCACTGTGCGAATTGATGTAATGCGAAGCAGTCATCAAGGAGATGCATGCATCGCAATTTTTTTCAGGCAAATCAAGCCATTCGTACCATTACATGTAGTTCATTTTCGCAAATTTGTCATGCATGCATGCATGCACATACCATCGGGTATATACCAAGCTAATGAAACGTTTACTTTGGTATATACCATGCGTGACGTGTCGTTTATGTTCGCCACGCACTCATGTCATGTCACGCCAATTTTGGTATATATCTAGTTAAGAAAACGGCCGGAAGCGCACCAAAAAGAGTGTCATGTAAATCTTGCCGTACATGGCTTGTGCGTCATGATTTTATGTTAGAACTTGTTACTTACGTTCGTCATACAGTGACGTCGCGTAATACCAATTTAGGTATATATCAACCTAGCGAAACCGCCGCGAGCGCTTCACGAGCGTGCCATGTAAGTCATGCCGTACATGATATGCATGGGCTAAATTGCACATTATATGCTAGCAGTCAATGATATTCGTCATCCCCTGTCACGCCATACCAATCTTAGTATACATTAAATTAACAAATGGCGGCGTGAGCACCAAGACCGTGGCTTGTAAGGCATCAGGCCGTTCATGATATACGTTTCCTGATTTTCATGTTATGACCTGTCATTTATTTTTTTCACGCAGTCACGTCTTGTCGTACAATGGGCACACTGGTGTGGATCTTGGGATCTAATATATAATAACAGCCAACGCACACCGGCAGGTATTTGCATTTCACGTCCTGTCATCCGACTGCCCACAAAGCTTCGGTAGTTTCGGCGCTCCTTTCACGTGCAAGAGAGAAGAGGTTCTTGATGGAAAAAGAAAAATAGAAAGGTGGGGGAGT